>NW_025830638.1:271066-341286 GCF_002878395.1 Capsicum annuum | reverse complement strand
CTCACTATCCTTTGACCCAAGATGTCTGCTACTAGATTTGCCTTCCCCTGATGATACAAGATAGAGATATAATCCTTAAGAAACTTTATCCATATTTACTGTTTAGTATTAAGCTCTCTCTGTGTCATAAGATACTAAAGACTGTGATGATCTGTGAAAATCTCACTATGAACCCCATAAAGATAATGCCTCCAAATCTTAAGCATGAAAACTACCACTGCCTACTCCAAATCATGACTGGATAGTTGCGCTTGTGCACCTTAAACTGCCTTGAAGTGTAAGCGATAACACAACCCTACTGCATTAATATAAAACCCAAACCAACACTAGAAGAATCACAATACATGATGACCCTCACCCTCAATAAAAAGCCAAAATAGGAGCCGAAGTAAGAAAATCCTTGAGCTTTCCAAAGCTCAACTCATTCTCCTTGGACCATCAGAAAGAAACCTTCTTTTGAGTCAATATAGTCATAGATGCTAAAATAGTAGCAAAACCCTCGATGAACTGTATATAATAATAGGCTAAACTAATGAAGCTACGAACCTCGGTCGGAGACGTAGGCCTAGCCCAATCATGAATGGCCTCAATCTTCACCGAGTCTACCATAATCCCATCCTTAATATTGAAGGGTATACTCAAAGATAATATAACCCGACCCACCATCATTTACCAATCCTCAAGATACAACCAAAATCTATCCATATCATACCATATTACAACCATTTACACTTCCAAACTTGAATGTGTTACCCATATTATCACTATCATACTCCATGACCAATATCATAATTAGTATCATCACAATATCCAAACTTGAACCATCAATCATATTTTCAATATCATAATAATCTTTTGGGCTTGAACCGGGTGTATGTTGTCAGTTTCATTAGCAATGTCTAATCGATAAGTATACCAGCATATCATCATCATTATTTGGAATTGAATCGGTAAGTATACCATTAATGAAATGATCAATATCCAGGCTTAAACTGGTAAGCATATATATATATATATATTAAATATCATAAGTAATAACATAATCAACAAGCCTCAACTTTCAATATTCAACCCAAATATCATAAGTAATAACATAATCAACAAGCCTCAACTTTCAATATTCAACCCACTATCATCATAAAGTTTCAAAGTTTCTCAATATTACCTTAATAAGCAATTTCAAGACACACAACAAGCATATAAAAGGTTTTCAATAGCTAATGCCAATCTTGGCCTAAGATGGGTCAAAGGCCCATTTCCAAATCTCCAAAATCCACTACTAAGAAAATTCTATCCCAAACTAGGCTAAGGTATGTAAATCTACTTTTGGTGCTAAAAAAGCCTTAATTATTCCTAATATATAAATTCTACTAATAATAGAAACAACTAAGCCAAAACACCTAATTTTCGATTTTTGAAAAGCCTAGAATGTCCAATAACCCAAGTATTGCCAAATTGATTACCAATCCCTACAACCCATCCCAAATAAAATATAATATCATAATCATACTATGACATAGCGTAACCTATAAAGGGGAAAACCTAACCTATCTCGATGCCTTAGAATGCTTGAAGAATCCACTAAATCATCAACTTTCTCTTCTAAGAAGCTTCCGCAAGATGACAACCAATCAAAATCAAAATGTACTCATAAATATAAGAATAATGATATACCTATATTGCACCATTATATTTTGGGTCCAAACAACACACCAAAATCCCATGTGTGTTCCGTTTACGAAAATTGCATTTTCGAGGCCAACCTAATATTCTCGTATGCTCAAGGAATAATTACCCTCAAAACGGGTAAAATTTGAGATGAATTGAGACAAAAATTAAGCCCCCAAGTTCTAGAGATTTTGAACAAGAAATGGGAAAATCAACCGTAGAAAGGGTGAAATCTTACCTCAAATCAAAGGTTAATTGTGTAATCATTATTCAAGATCCCCAAATCACCCACAAGCCTCAATCCAAAACTATCTCACTATTTATGCTTTACGTCTCAAGAGAATGGGTGAGAAATGGACAAAAATGACCTGAAAATGGTCTATTTATACCAATCCCAAGTGCTTAGGTATTGCTATCACGACTCGAGCCTCGTGATTAACACATATTGTGGCTGTCCAAGATAGTCATGATCTTGACCTAGGGCACTATAATCGTAGAATATAGGTGGCATTCCAATGAAGTCGTGATCGTGCCCCCTTAGCTTGCTATCTGCATGGAACCAGATACAACTAAGACTTGGAATCTTCCAAGTCTCCACCAACCCATCGAGATTCATGTAGAATCTCATGTATGCAAATGGACTATGCTACCAAACCAAAATCGATTTTTCATATTTCATGGGGTGGTCCAAATTTTCATCCAAGGTCGTTTTGACTAAAAATGGCTCCCATAACCAATTTCCATTTTCTTAACTTTCTGACCAATAGGTCAAAATGAGCTTGGGTAACTTGAGAACCAAATCAAGAATACACCTACCCTAAAATTGATATTCTGGAGCTACTAGAATAGTCAAAATTGGCTATGAGTTTCCTTAACTACAGTTTTTACTCAGTAGTTAATTTGAACCAACAAAGACTTCAAAATAGAGAACTGACTCTAAGAATCAAATAAGCTGCCCGGTAACCAAGCTGTCAGTTCCATCAAGTCATAAATGACTTAAGACAACTATAGAAAATCTCTAATGGTGAAAATAAGTGGAAGTATTAAAAATGACTTGAAGGGTTATTACAATTATTTTTGTTCATAATATCTTTCTTCTTTCGAGAGATTCAGTAACTTTAAGTGCTGTAATATTGCTCTTCCTTTGATAAAATTAAAAACATATTGATATATAGACATTTTATCCTTAAGGTTCATTTGAAAAAAGAATATTGTAAATGCCTACGAGTACAACGCCTAGCTCTATTTTTAGAGGTCCTACCTTTTTGAATTCATTGAATCATCTTTCCTAATATTTCCAAATGGAAGTGATAATTTATGTTTTATGAGTTGATACTCATATTTTCACAACTATTTTATGCATATATCCCCATATTTTAAAGTTGATATTCATATAGATATGTTTTTTCCATATGAAGAAAAGTGATGTTGGAGGAGCTTGTCAAGAAAGTTAGGCAGCTTGTAGAATTTACTTTATTTTAGGTGCAGTGAAGAAATTATGTATCACAACCCGAGGCTACCCCCTAGTCCTAACACATTGCTTAAGGCCACAACTAACCCTAAGCTAACCCATTATTGGTACCTTTTGTGATCACTGAGTAAAGTAATAATGAAACATTATGTGTGGAAGTTAAACTCATAAAAGTCTGTTAAGATATAAAATATAAGAAAATACTAACATGTCTGAATTACAGAATAAATTAAAAACAAGCCTGAATAGCTGAAAATCTAATCTGAATATTGGAATATCTAAAAATCTAGTCTGAAACCCTCTAAGACATGAGGAGTTTATGGTACAAACCCCCAACTAACTCTGACTGACTGAAATAAAAGAACTACTGAAAGTAGATGAACATAACTTGTCCTAGATGGATGAGGACTCACCACTACTATTGTTGAGAGACACTGAGCTGACTAAGGGTGATCGGGGAACTAAGCATTCAAAGATATATTATGAAATCAATATAGCACAAAAGAGAATATAAGGTTAGTACTTTGAATGTATGGGTACGTATGATAGGGACTAACTAAAAGTACATATGGATATCAAACATGGATGCATGAATATGTAAAAATAATGCAAGTCCAAGTAAAACATGTACTGAGTTAATCTGTAAAACTGATTGACTGAATAGATGATAAACTGAATACTTGGTTATGCAACCTATACTGATATAACCTGAGTACTAAATTAAAATAGTGGGAGCTATCATGTAATTGACATGCCCCAATCTGAGCTAATTAGGGTCCAATCTGTAACCCCAATTAAAAAGATGTCAATACCTTTCCATAGGTATTAACACTGATTGTGTGGATCCACTAAACTAGTGTCCCAAAAGACTAGGGTGTTAGTCCTCTACTGGAGAGAGACCCCTAAGGGAGTGTCAGTCCTCTACTGGCGGGTGACATCTCATAACCTATGCAGGCTACGTAGTTTTGGAACTTAGGGATTTCTACTAAAGGTTTCAGTCCTCTACTGGTGGGTCAGCCTTCATCCCTAGTTTCGTTCGGTGCTAAATTCTATTTCCAACTGAACTAAAAATGGTACTGATTTAAAGTCAACTGGACATCATAACTGATAATGCTCAACAGTATCATAAAAAACTGAGTAAGATAGTAAAATTATGAAGTGACTGACTTGCTACTTGAAATTCTGAAATATGTGTAAATATATAGGTATCGGGTGTTCTGATAACGCTCAAACTACACCTCTCTAATGAGAATGTAAGAGATCGTTGTCAATATAAAATCCAACTAGGTTGGGGTCGAATACTACAGGGAATATGGTGTGAACGTAAGTTATTTGCAATTTAATCAACTGATAGTTGGATGTTTCCAAAAAAAAGGGGTGTTTAGTTAAACAAGTAATTGTTGGTTACTTTAGATTCAGTATTTGTAATCAAGTGTTTATGGAAAAAACCAGAATTATGTTCACTAGGGATTTTGGTACTTGACAGATGCTACTAGTGGTTCAAGATTCTCATGGTAGGTAGGACAACAAGTTATCTTTATCGAAGTTATGCTTAAATGTATCTCGACCTACCTAAGCATTTAATTACCTAATCCTCTCAAACTTAGGGAATTTATATTCACTGCCCAGATTTTACCTCAGGTTAGCCAACCTTCTTATAATGCTGATTATTAAACGGAGTATTTCCAAGTCCCTGTTTATAATTCACTTCCTACTATATTTGATTTCTTTCTCAAGTAAATCAAAGCAGGTGGTATCTATTGTTTTCAACCAACAGACAGTAATTAAAACATCAGAATCATCAAGGAGTCCTACCACCTTTCGAATCTTGAACACTCAACACCTTATCAAGACCTAACCCTAGATCCCATAATTCAAGTTAAAGGAATTTATGAATTCATGCTTTGAAAGATAAACTTACCACAAGATGAATAGAAAATAGAGATTCTCAGATTAACTCACAAAGGAAATCCTAAAATAATGAATATAATCTCTTCCAAATAATTGATTTCTCAAGCTAAGAAGTTAAAGAGAAAAAAAATCAAAGTATATTGCTCAAAACTCAAGGTCCAAAAATCCTAAGAAAACCCTAAACAAGGCTTTAAATAGTTCACCCTAATTATGGAAACAAAATAATGTAATTTAGAAATTGTTTGGATTAGGTGATGCCATTTATGAAAGCTTATCTGGAGGATGATGACTTATCACAAATGTCGTTAGCTTCCTTTATGCTTTTGGTGCTTGCTTCCTATCATTGACGATAAAAAGTGACTCCCTATCAGCTCATTGATGATCTACATAAAATATCGTCAAGTCTCTTCTTCAGTTCTCATGTTCTGCCTTACGTGGACGATATTCTTAATGGCATATTTGATCCTTGATGACTTTTCACAAAATGTCGTCACATCTTTCAATCTTAGGCCAATTCTCTGTCTATGGCTGACGATGAATTTCATAGCTTATCACAAGGCTGACGACTTATCAGAAATGTCGTCACCCACACTTTTGCCTCTATGTACTTCTGATTTCAACTCCTTTGCTTCCATTCTTGTTGGTTCTCTATAATATTAGCTTTTACTATAAAATCAAACATAAAACAATCAAAACTGACAAAAGTTGCTTAAGATTTTACAATTATTCTTAGTTAAAAGCCTTAAATGTATTAGCATTAGCTTACACATCAAGACCCTCAACTTAAAACAATTTCTTGTCCTCAAGCAACTCAACACAACTAAGAGAATATAAGGCACATTTGGCAGTCAATCATCCATATTATCTCAAAACACTTTTACCATCTCCTAGGTCAGTCATTTCAAGTACAATGAAGAACACCAATGCAACACATAGACATCAGTCTACGACATTAATTCAGCTACATTAACCATGCATATACTAGTATTACACTCTCCAAACAAGTTAGTACTTAGCAACATATCTGGTGTGCCCTCATAGTAAAGAAATCCCCCTCATCATCTCAATATTTATATATGTAACCATGGGGACAATCAAAATGCTCACTCTTAGAATGAAGTTCCAATCCGTGTATCACAAGTACCATAGGCTTGCCCTTATTTTCATTACCCCAATCTTCAGATAGGTCAGCTAGGATCACTATAGGACTTCTCTTAGGCTTGTAATATAGGCTAGGGCTGGTATGATACTTGATGGTATTTAAAGTGACTAAGCCTCCTTGACACTACACTAGCTTTCTGAGGTTTCACTCGTTAACCTTTTCCACTTTTCTCTTTTCTTGATCACACTTATTTAGGATGGCTGCAGTCTTTTCTCAATTACTTAATCTTTTTCACAATTTTTCTTTTTCTTGCTCTTTTTCTTTGCACCTAAATTTTTATTCTTTTATTTTATGCTACCTTTCTTTATACTCATTCTATATTACGCACCACTATGATAGCCACCCTCAACTTAGGCCATTTGCCTAAGTCAAGGTGCAAAGTGTCCAAGGAGGACCAAGGCCAAAATAGATTCATTGTGATCTACATGGGAAGCTGATGGGTGTCATAAAATGAAATAGGCTAATTAGGCTCAAAACAGGGATCAAGAGATATTATACGCATAGGGAAGGTCATTTAGGCTAAAGTGAGCTAATATTAAAATGGCCTATGATCCTTTCCTAACCCCTATCCTTCAACCTAAGTAAGACAAACCGAGCAAGTTTTGGTTTCAGCACACCGAGAAAACTAAGTAGTTGCTCACACACACACGGCACAAAAGTATATCACAAGCTATAACTCATTCAGTTCATGCCACTGTTTAGCAATAATTATTATGTTACTAGAACTAATGTCATACAAAGGTGCACGGTGGTCACACTTAAATGAAAATCACTCAGTTTAAAGTAATCGACCACTTGAAGAGGTGTACAAAAATCACAAAAACAATTCAACTGCCTCAAGTACAAGTATTTCTCCTAGTTGACTACAAAATTTTACAACAACAAATTTACCCTACACCCTCAACTTAAAATCGAAGAAAATCTAAACTTAGGGTGCAACTGGTCTATCAGTCTTTGAAGGCCTATTGGTGGAGGCACCTACTGCTCTTACTCGGATGGATGCCTCCCATCTTTCATTGTCTGCTAAGGACTCAATCCTTGACTTCTTCATTCCCTCATTTTTAGACTTCTTTCTTGCCCTCTTCTCTGCTTTTCTTTCTTCATCACTGTCGAGCCTCTCTCTCTTTCCTTTGCCTTTCTTCTTACCTTTATTTTTTATTTTTTTCACTGGCTTCTCTGTGAGATTAAGCATCGCGATTTCTCCCCTAGACTCCTTAGCTACCTCGTCTACTAATGTCATAAAGTGGTGATGCTGTAGCTTTCCAACCTTCGCCTTTACTTTATCTAGGTCTTATTTGAATAATGCCATCTCTAGAGTAGACCTCTCTCTCGACTGCATATTGAAAAAGTTCTCTAATTCATCAATCCGTCCCGGTAGAGCCTTGTAAGGCTCGAGTGCAGCCTTAACCCTCTTGTCCACTACAACTATAAATTTCTTGGAAAAGATTTTAAGATGAGCCTCACACCATTTGGACTGTTTTTCTACTCTTCTAAAAGTCATAAGGTTGAAGGCAACTTATCTTGTAGGCACTGCAACTGGAGGTATTATCTTAGTTTTGGGCACTGATGATTCTACCATTGTTGCGGATGTTGGAGGTACAGCTTCAAAATCAGGCGTCTCTGCATTATGCACTGAACTAGTACCTGTGACCGATGGGTCAGTTGGAATCTCTGCGCCCCTGTCAAACATTAGTCTTAGCTAATTTTCCTTATTTTTGATAGGATTATGGGTCTTCTTGGCAAGGAGTTCTTCTTCTAGTCCCACAATCTTTGGCACATTTGTTGCCCTGCACAACCTTATAATTAAACAAGGGAAGGGATATGCTGTATCAGACCTCGAGACATGAACTTTTATCTCTTCGGTAATAATTTCTCCAAAATTCAATTTAAGATTAGCCACAAAACTTGCAACTAATATTGCTCTGTCGTCCCCGAGTATATTATCACTATCTATGGGCATCAACCACGTAAGTACAATACCCCACCAAAATCTTGCCTCTAAAATTAGGAAGGCCTTGAAGATCCTTTCACTCGAATTTGTTAGCCATTCTGGTTCTCCATCGACTATGAGTGTGGCTAACCAATTTCGTTGATTTTCCTGATGCTTCAACCGAGTATAAAAAGTAGATGAAGTGGCCTGAGGAGTGAAGTTTGGGACATAAAGGAACCTGTTGATTGTTGCTTCAGAAACATCAACCATTAAGCCCCACACCAAAACTTTATCCAACAAAGTTTGGTCAACTGATTTCTCTCCTTCTCTACACATGTTTTCCAAGCGAGCTTGGTAGTTTTCATAGAACTCCTTAACTAGTGTAGGGAAAAATAAATTTCCTCCTCGTGTAGTCCATCCTAAATCATAGCCATAAAATTTCTGCTCCACTTTTGGGTACCTGCTCAACCCCTTAGTGATGATTCTCTTCTCCTCAAAGATTGGCCTCTTGACAGCTCTTCTGTTGGTTCTGAGAAGCCCATTAAAGAAGATTTTCTGAGCTTTGGGAATTTGCCATCTAGTGCCATCTCAAACTTCAGGATTCTTGTATGTGACCATAATTCCCCAAATTAGAGAGTCTTCGTCATCTTGTGGCTCAACATAAGGGGACTCAGTTGATGGTCCCTATAATTCAGGTTGCCCAGACTCATGTTCCTCAAACTCAGGCTGATCTGAATCATGCTCTTCAGATGCAGCATATTCAGACTCTTGTTGCTCAGAGGCTGACTGCTTAAAAGTTGTATGCTCGGATGTTGTTGGCTCAGTGTCACTCTCTTCACTCTTCTCCACCTTAACTGGTGAGGATGGTGGAGTATTTTTAGAGCATTACTTCTTCTTTTGCTTCCTGAGTAGAGGCTCTTTTTCTTTATAATCAGAATCTTCATTGAAGAGTCTCCGCGATACACTTCCCTTGGTCACTTTCTTTGTTGATTTTGAGTTCTTTCCTTTGGATGCCATTTCAAGACCTGTATCAAGAGAAAAACCGTTAGTTGACCCTCAAGAGTACAAACGCAAATAGATCGATCATTGAAATTCCACACCCCTTGAAAGGGTTTAGTAATACGTTAGGTCCCAGGTGTGACGACATTTCTTGGTAAGCTGTCACAGTTGTGATAGTTTATCACGAATGTCGCCAGCCTTAAATAAAACCCATGAGATTTTATCAACTTTTGATGATATTTCTAATAAGCCATCACAAACTTGATAGCTTATCATAAATGTCGTCAGCTCTAAACAAAACCCACAATATTTTTAGCAACCTTTGACGACATTTCTGATAAGCCATCACAGTTGTGATAGCTTATCATGAATGTCGTCAGCTCTTATCAGAACCCCCAACTTAACTTCAACTCAATTTTTTGTCCTATTTTTTTTTAAAATCACTCGAGTTTTGTTTTTGAGTTGAACTTTTAAGCCTTAGGCTTGCACAACAAACCCTAGTTCTAATTTTTAGCCTTTTTTGCAAGTTGGACTTGGTTCAACTTCTTAGGAACTTGATTTTACCTCATCTTACCACTTACCAATTGAAAAGAAAGGTCAGGTTTCGAGCATACCTGATGGAGACCTTCTCTTTGATTACATGCGCAAGAAGAAGTAAAGAGAGGTTTTTGTTTTTGATTGCAAGCCCCCCCACACACAAGGAAGCTTTCTTCTTGTTTTACTTAGAAAGAGTTTAAAGAAGGGAAGAAAATATTCTAAGTATAGAAGAAAAATAACTTAAAGGAATTAAAAACTAAGTGGGAAGGTGGAAAGGATAAGTTGTGGGCTGGGTCGGGTCTTTTTAATTTAGCCCACAATTTCAGCTAATGTTGGGCTTTTTTGATGACATTTTTGATAAGCCGTCACAATTTTGATAGCTTATCATAAATGTCATCAGCCTTGACAGACCCTTCTTCAGAGCTGAGGTCTCTGACGACAAATCTGATAGCTTATCACAATCGTGACAGCCCATAAAAAATGTCGTCAGGGGCACTTGGCTGAATACATCGATTCCACCTTCTTTGAACTATAGTCTAACTACAAAAATAAATAATTTACTGGAGTATAAAAATTTTGGGTTGCCTCCCAATAACGCTTGATTTAATATCACGGCACAACTTGGTTATCTTGACTACTCAGACTTCATCAAGACAACCTGTTGATACCCCTTTACCATCTTCATAGAATACGTCCACAATTGAGAAAACACTCATCTCCTTTGCCGGTATCATGGATAGTGTATTTTGAATCTTGCTTCCTTATCGTTGAGCCTGAACTTCAGCTCCATGTCTACGATCGCTCTCCTAGTTGCAAGGAATGGTCTACCTAAAATGATGGGCACTTCGAAGTCAACCTCACAATCTAGGACTACAAACTCAGCAGGCAGAATGAAGTAGGCCACCATTACCAATACATCGTGTAATATACCCACTGGCCGCTTTACAGACCTATTTGCCATCACCAATCACATGTTCGTCGGGGTAGGATCCCCTAAACCCAATTTCTTGTACATAGTGAGTGGCACTAGATTTATACTGGCTCCCAAATCACATAGTGCTTTTGTGAAATTTAGGGACCCAATAGTACACGGGATGGTAAACGCTCCCGGATCTGCCTTTTCTGCACTAAATACCATGTAGATTTTGTACCACAATGAAGGAGATTGTCCTACAGCTCATGGCTAACCTTCCATTTCTTAGTCATAAGGTCTTTCATGAACTTCGTGTATCCTAGTATATGCTCTAGTGCCTCGACCAAAGGGACATTTATTGTCAATTGCTTGAGTACTGCCATGAATTTTCTAAATTTTGCATCATCAATTTTGTTCTTCAATCATTGAGTAAAAGGAGGTGGTGGTCTTGGGATAGTTTTCAGCACTACCTCCTTCTCCTTCTCTTTACTTCTTTCTGAAGCATCATCAGAATTATCCAGCTTCTCAGACTCTACTGGACCACTTTCTTCCGGTTCAACATCAACTACCTCATCAACTACAGGTTTTTCTATAGACGGGCCAGGTAATATCTTACCACTTCTAGTGGTAATAGCCATGCATGACCTATCATTTCGTGGATTCTAGACCATATCACTTGGTAACATTGCGCTCTTCCTCTTGTTGAATGCTGCGAAGAGTTGGCTTATCTGTTGCTCGAACTATTTGGTCGCCTCCACTCCCTTCAATAACTTAGCCATCATGTCCTTCATGGACATCTTTTCAAAACTTGTTAAAGCAGCCTCACAATTTCCAAGAGGAATATATAGATCGCTCCTGTCATTGTTATTCTTCCAATTTCCCTACTCCCTATCTTTATAACCAGGCTTATCATAAAATTTTTGATCTTGATTCCCTTGGCTATTGCCTCGGAAACCCCCCTGATTATTAACATAGTTAGCCTCTTCATCTGCATCAGCCTCAATCTTATCCTGAGATCCCATAACTTTCACCTTTTCAATCTTGCTTGATAGCAAGTGCTTGGTTATCAAGTCCATCTGTGTTTTAAGGTGAGCCATGTCTTAGTCACTCTTCTCTTCTCTTCTACGTTGTTCTGTAGTAATACCCATAGAAGCAGTAGGGCTGTCCACCACAGTCTCTGGTATGCCATGCCCGACTCTGTTTGTTCATTCTGTCCAGCATCTCTAAAGCCTCTGGGGATGTAAGATCAACAAATGAACCACCAGTAGCATTGTCAACAATTGTCTTTGTAATAGAGTTAAGAGCCCTGTACAAAGTCTCCATCATGTTGTGGTTCGAACACTGTGTTATCTTCTTCTTAAATATTTCCCTGGTTTCATGCAAGGCTTCAGTCGAAAGCTGCCTAAAATTGCTGATCTCGTCCCTCAAATGTACCCTCCTGGAAGGCGGAAAGAACCTTTCTAGGAAAGCTCCTTTCAATTGCCTCCAGTTGGTTATAGAATCGGGCGTCATCTCATTTAGCTACAAAGATTCCTCCTCAGACAGTGACAACGGGAATAATATCAACTGGATAGAATTTTGTCCCACTCCTGGGTTATCAAAAGATTTACTGATGGTGACAAAATTCACCAGATGCAGGTTTAGGTCATCCCCAGGAAGGCCACCAAACAACCCCTTCAGATTGAGGAGTTGAATCATAATACTAGTAATGTTGAATTTAGCTTCAGGTGCCAACGGTGGAGGAATGATTGTACCCTTTAGACCTGCTCCATCCATTCTATCATTATCATCATTGAGATCATATTGGATCGGCTGGTACTCTTGTCTTTCTCGGAATGGACAGTTCCTGTTAACATTATGCCGTATTGGTGCAACTATCTGCTCTACACGCCTTGGGTTACCAGGATTCAGAAAATCCTTGTCTTCCAAATCTTTGTCCTCAAAATTTTGATGTGGTGCTTGTTGACCGACATTCTGCACATTCACCTGAGCTCTAGCTAAGGGTACTAATCTGTCAGCCTCTTGCTGTTCTGCCATTCTTTCAATTTGTTGTGGTTTCGGAGAAGGTGGTAATAATGGTTCAGCGAAACTTCTGGTTCTTGGCATACACTATAAAGATCCTGTAATAAACAAAAACAACAAATAAACGTAAAACTAGGAAACTTAACTAACAGTCAATTTGCGCAAATAAACTTCAGTTTACAACCGTATTTCCCAGCAATGGCGTCATTTTCGATAATGCTCAAACTATACCTCTCTAATGAGAATGTAAGTGATCGTTGTCAATATAAAACCCAACTAGGTTGGGGTCAAATACCACAGGAAATATGGTGTGAACATAAGTCATTTGCGATTTAATCAACTGATAGTTAGATTTTTTCAAAAAAAAGGGGTATTTAGTTTAACAAGTAATTGTTGGTTATTTTAGATTCATTGTTCGTAATCAAGAGTTTATGAAAAAAACAGAATTATGTTCACTAGGGCTTTTGATACTTGACAGATGCTACTAGTGGTTCAAGATTCTTATGGTAGGTAAGACAATAAGTTATCTTTATCAAAGTTATGCTTAAATGTCTCTCGACCTACCTAAGCCTTTAATTACCTAATCCTCTCAAACTTAGGGAATTTATATTCACTACCCAGATTTTACCTCAGGTTAACCAACCTTGTTATAATGCTGATTATTAAACGGAGTATTTTCAAGTCCCTGGTGATAATTCACTTCCTACTATATTTGATTTCTTTCTCAAGTAAATCAAAGCAGGTGGTATCTATTGTTTGCAACCAACAGACAATAATTAAAACATCAGAATCATCATGAAGTCCTACAACCTTTTGAATCTTGAACACTCAACACCTTATCAAAACCTAACCCTAGATCCTATAATTCAGGTTAAAGAAATTTAGCCTCTTATGACGTAATAATCGAAACACCTAGATGAATTCATGCTTTGAAAGATAAACTTACCACAAGATGAATAGAAACTAGAGACTCTCAGATTAACTCACAAGGGCAATCAGAAAATAATAAATATAATCTCTTCCAAGTAATTGCTTTCTCAAGCCAAGAAGTTAAAAAGAAAAAAAATCAAAGTATATTTCTCAAAACTCAAGGTACGGAAGTCCTAAGAAAATCCTAAACAAGGCTTTAAATAGTTCGTCCTAATTATGGATAATTCAGAAATTCTTTGAATTAGGTGACGCCATTTGTGATAGCCTATCAGGAGGCTGACGACTTATCACAAATGTCGTCACCTTTCTTATCAAAAAATATCGTCAAGTCTCTTCTTCAATTCTCATATGCTGCCTTAGGTTGACTGCATTCTTGATGGCTTTTCAGATCCACAAAATGTTATCACAGCTTTTAATCTTAGGCCAATTCTCTGTCTATGGCTAACGATGAATCTGATAGCTTATCACAAGGCTGACGACTTATCAGAAATGTCGTTAGCCACACTTTTGCCTCTATCTACTTCCATTCTTGTTGGTTCTTTATCATATTAGCTTCTACTGCAAAATCAAACGTAAACCAATTAAAAATGATAAAAGTTGCTTAAGACTTCGCAATTACTCTTAATTAAAAGCATCAAATGTGCTAGCATTAGCTCACATATCATGTTCATAACCCTCTAGCACTGAATAATACTTTCAATACAAAATCATCATTTATAACACTGTAAGGGAATTCATGATTTGTAAACCCCAAACTATAGTATTTCACTAAACTAAATGGAATTCATGATTACATGATCACATAGTTTATTTCGTAGGTTGAGAAATTGACATAGTATTAACTGAGAACAACATGATCACATAGTTTATTTCGTAGGTTGAGAAATTGACATAGTATTAACTGAACATGATGTGGGTGATTGAAACTCAAAGCATATAATAATATAATTCACATGGAAAAACATCTTGGCATGGCTTGAATCCAAAACTACTAAGAAATTATGGTGTAAATTCATACTTAATATTTAAATATCATGAAAAGAGGATAAAGAATTCATACTTGAACAAAAAGGGTTTTGGGACTCAATGGGTGAAAGGAACCCATTGATGAACACACCACATATCTTAATTTCTTGAATTCTTGAAAAAAATGGTTGGATTTGGACATTGAATGATTGAAACCTTGAGAAGAGACTTAATTTTACATTCTTGGAAAAGGGAATGGGTTTTACATATGATAACTGATAGGGAATAAGGCAAATAACACCCTTTTTGAGCTTTAAGGCATCAATTTGGATGTTTGGGGTGAGGAGAATGACCAAAATGCCCCTCAATAATTTAAAAATACTACAGAAAACACAACCTCTGTGTCAGGAAGGTTATCCCGGAGGTTATTCTCTGTGACATAACATGTATTATGGAGGCTAACCTCCATGACACACCATGTATCGTGGAGGTCCTGCCTCTGTGACATGCCCATATCGTGGAGGTATTCTGCCCCCGTGGTCCAAAAACACCCAGCACCTATTTCAAAAATTTTAAAACTCTTCTAGATGCCCCTTTTAACATTCCTAAACTTGTTATCAACTCAAAAATCAATGTTTTGGACTCGGAGATCCAGAAATAAAATATTCGCATTCTTGGGGCTATGTATTTTGTACTTAGTGTAAAATAAATGCCTTGAACCCCTTTAAACATGCGCCTAGGAGCTGAAAATGTATCTATAATCTTATGGGGTATTACAATGTGTGGCTCTATTCTCCTTCGGATATCTATATTTTTTCTCGATATGTCTTAACATGTGGTGTGAATATGGGGTGATTATTTCATAAGATATAAAATTTGAGCCAAAAGAAATGTTGGTTTAGAAGATTCACTTTTCCTTCTCTGTTACATGTGTAGATCGATGGACCATTAACCCTTCTTTATAACGCACTCTTGATTGTTGCACTCAAAGGTAACAAAAAAAGAACACTTCCTATAAGGATTTACAAATAAGGTTCCAAATATGACATCAATTTGAAATGTGGAGGGTAAGTGAATTTCAAAACCATTTCAAATAATTTATTTGCACCCATGAATCCATCAAATTAATTATATTTAATTTGGATGTATATTTTACTTTTTTAGTATACAATTGATGATTCCTTGGCATAAATTATTTTGATAGGAAAACTAGTGGTGCACCAATGTTGGGTGTTCAGTCAGTTTTTAGCGTATCTCTCCATGAAGTTCTTGAGGTATTCTATAATCCCAGGACTTACATTTTTTATTAGTTTTTAATATTTAGATTAGGAGAATATTTGGATAAGCTTATAATCTGGTTAAATAGGCTTGTAATTTTTTGTTTTTGATTTACATGTTTGGTAATTTTCTTAAGTGCTTGTAAGCTAATTTTAGTCAAAAGGTATAAGTTGATCACTCCTAATTTATGACTTTTCAGTTTGTAAGCACTTTTAATTCTAGTTTGTAATGATTAGATTAGGAGGATGTTTAACTAAGTTTATAAGCTGATTAAATAGTCTTATAAATCTATTTTAGCTTATTTACGTGTTTGGTAAATATCTGAAGTGCATGTAAGCCAATTTTAGTTAAAAGGCATAGGTTGGTCACTCCTAATTAATATCTTTTCAATTTGTAAGTACTTTTAGTTTGATCTAGAGTTTTATTATTTTATCATTGATGTTTCTTAAAATTCTGAAAGTATTTTTTCCAAAATACAAGATCTAACTTCATGTTTATTGTTTGTCCGTAGTTTCTTGTTATCTTTACAAAGATGATGTTGAATTTGTAGTTTTTGTAAAATCTTATAGAAGTTTTATTCAAATCTTTCTTTTTAAAATGTGGTTTATCTACATTTTTTTTTTACCAAACACGTCAGTTGTTTATGACGTTTTATTCATTGTGTTGTTTGTTCTAGCACTATCATTCCAGTAGTATAACAGATATTCAAGGTGAAAGATGGACCAAAATGTACTTTAAGAGGAACATTTCTTATAGGAAAAGGGACAAAAACAACTCTCGGCTGAAAGAAATGATACAAAAATGGCCCATAAATTCAAAATCCTATTTCTTAGCCATTTCGCTAATTGTCACAGCTTTCTTTGACTTTTTCTTTTTTTCTTTTTAGTAGTGCTGATTTTATATTTTTTGATTTACATTTGTTGTTGCTCTTGTTGCTTCTTTTTTTTTTTAATTATATAAAGTGTATAAAATAATTTATGACTCTTTTTTCTACTCCTTTTTGGCTTTTTTTTTTAAAATTATATAATGATCAAATACAAAACGTATATTATTCCAAACACAATTAAAACAAGAAGAATACATATTGATACATATATACAAATACTAATATATTGATACATGTTGATACGATACAATACAATACAAATACATATATGAGTATTCTATGTTGATACATATATGAAACACAATATATATCTTATACATATTGATACAATACAACCCACATATGTAATATGATACATATGGATATAATATAGTATATATTTGGCACATATACATACATATTCTATACAATAATGATACAATTTCTATACACATCGTATACATAGATAGTACAACAATTGTACCATTTCTATATATATTCTATACAACCTTTAGCTAAAATAGTTATATAGATACATATTCTATACAATAATTATATAGTTTCTTTGCACATATTATACATATACAATTTCTATATATACAAAAGCATATTTTGTATAATAATTATACAGTTTCGATACGTATTCTATACAACCTTTAGCTACAATTATTATTTAAACATATATTTTATGCAACAACTATACAATTTTTATACACATTATATATACATATACATATTTTATATAACAATATTACAATATTTATACACCTCATATATGAAAAATGTATTCTATACAATAATTATATAGTCTATATACACATCCTATACTATTTCTTGTAAAGATACATATTCTGTGCAACAATTATATAGTTTTTATCTAATTGTATTTAATTGTATAGAAGAACAGAAAAATAAGAAAATTTAGGTAGACTATCCAATAGTAAATCAGAGTTGATACAATGGAGAAGAAACCCCTTATAAGATTATATTTTAAAAAGAACCTAATTCAAAAAGGGAAGATTCAAATCTCCAATTGCATAAACATATGAATCAAAAGAAATCAATCAAGAAAAAGATGAAAATATTTTATAGAAAAACCAAATCCAAAAAGGCGAAATCCACCTTCTTGATGCCTATCTCTACTTGGCTATTAATTAAAAATTATTTGACCGACTGACCATAATTTGACAAATTAGTCAAACATTAGACATTTATTTTTATAATGGCTACTAGGTGTCCTTTCCCTTTCTTATTCTCTGGTCGACCAAACAGCAATAACATGTTAAGTGATTTTATGCTTCGTGCAAATATTGTATTATCTGAATATTTATATGATGTATTGGAAAAAAGAAACCTACTGTTGATGATTTTATGTTCTCATATCTGTAGAACATAGAGCACTATCTGTTGTCTACAATAATATCCCAAAAATGCCCATGGTCAGCACAGGCCAGGGCTATCTAGTATTAGCATACTAGACTCTTTTGACAGTCTTGCTATGTTATTTGCTCCAGAGTCCTGTTAGTTTCATTAGAATTTCCATCCATTCCAAGGTCCATGTCTTCATTGTTCCATTAGGATATCAAACTTCGGAGTGTAGTAGCGATGTCAGTGAAGTTTGTGGGAGTGTATCTATGAAGAACAACCTTTCTTCATCATAGGCAAATTCTTAGAAAACTTATTATATACCATAAGTTTCATGAACTAGTACCCATACATGAGCAAAAAGTATGTTAGCAGAGTCTTCCAATTTCATCAGGAAGATGATATGTTGCCATTTCTTGGATTTTATTTTGATAGATGTCTAATCTATATCAGCACATTTGGATGACTCATCTTTAACCTCGACTTTTTTTTTATGAAATGATCCTTTTTCTTTGTTAAGACATAGTTATCTTATACCAATTAATAATCTATTTAGAAAATATAACTTACAACTATGTGTAATATATACTAAAAGATATTGGATTATGACAAAGAAGTATACCAATTGGCGCACATCATTATCAAAGCATTCTTATGCCAGGTATCTATCTAAAAATTTCTGCAAAGTGACTTATGACCATGAGCTTCCCATAAAATAAAGTCATCAAACTTCCTCTTTGAATTTTTATGTAAGGTAGTATACAGATCGTGAATGACTTCAGGACCGCGACTTGAATTGTGAAACAAAATAGTCCTTAGTATTAGTTTTTTCATTCTTTTACATTAGGATCTACATTTTCAAAGCACTCCACACCTATACAACCCATTATTTATTATAATACTTATCATGCTTAGCATTTTGAGTTAGTTTTAAACACGTCCATTGAAAATAGCAGGCTTATGCGACAATAAATCAAGTCTAAAGATCCTAAAAGTTCATATCAACCATATAGATACATGTTTACACATGAAGCTATAAGGTTATATTTAACAATATAAAAGCTACTCTTTATCATATCACTATCCTAACCTAGATCTAGAAGGATCTATGCAAAACACAGATTTCACCCTTGTTTTTGTAGTTTGTGAACCTATTAGATTTTAACATTCCCCTATATCGATGATGGTAATGCATCTTTCGCAGTTTATAGGATGAGAAGATTTGGATATAGAGTTGCATTCATGCACTATAAAGAGAAATAGAGGGAGATTATTCTTGTTCTTCTTGATTTTTTTCCTTGCTTTTTAAGTTTAGAGAGAGAGAGAGTATGTGGGAGCGTGCATGCCGATGTTGATATAGGAGGAGGGAAAATGAAGAGTAACTTTTATATTATGTAAACAAGATTAAAAGGTGGGACTAAAAGTGGGGTCTAGGTTTTTAAATAACCATCTCTTTTTATTATGACCATTCTATGATTGCAAAACAGACCCAAAGTTCTGAAATAAGTATTAGAATTTTTTATTCTTTTGCAAGGGTTAAGTGAAAAATCCTGGTAGTGAAATGGTTCAAGAATCCATTCACGGTTTGTGCAGTTCTTACTAGATCGTTTGTGTTAACTTTCCATCATGGTTTGGTCCATGAAGTGTTCTGCGGACCGCACTTTTCTTTGTAAGAATGTTCAGATTGATATTTTTTTAGTGAATTTTTTCTAGGACTTCTTTCAACGTGTCTTGATATGATATATTCCTATATTATAAAATCTTTTTTTGGCATATATTAAAAATATGCATATCCCAATTTTTTTTGAAAATAAGAAGCAAAAATAAAAGAGCTTGAGTTGACTCTCAAGTAGCACTTGATTTAACATTGGATCATGACCGATGAGGTGATTTTATCAAACTTCGACAAGGTATCCTATCAAATATGGCTTTCCTTTTTCTCTTATTGTATTAATCAGATCCTTATTTGCTTGCAGTAGTTTCTTTAGCTTTCCTATTTCAAAGTTTATCAGAGATGCTGAGATAATTTGTTTAATCTCCCTTAGTCGTAGGCCAGGTCAGGTTCTTCATCAATCCCCTTTATGCATCGATAGTTTATTGCCACTTTACTTTTATGTTTCTGTGAAATATATACATAAGTATTGTTGAATAGGCCCTTGGCTCTTGTGGATATTCTCTACCTTAAAAGACAACCTTATCCTTTCAAACTCAAATTTAATTTCATGTCTTTAAAAATACATGAGTGCTCTTCTTATTTCTATAAAGGATATTCCAAGGATAATAAGGACATCTTTGTCAACCATGAAATCCAAGATGATAAATTTTGTTGGTAATGTGGATTTTTCCACTTGTACTAACACCATTCACTTTTTCGATCACCTTTTTGATTGACTTATCTGCCATATAGCAATGATATGCTTCTTTATCTAGACTTTCTTAGCCTAGATACATTATAAATCTCTAATGGAATTAGGCTACTGCTAGCTCCATTATTGCATAAGGCATTAGAAAAAACTTCCCTCCCTATGGTGCAAGGTTTAATGTTAGAGCCTATATCTTTGGCGTGGTCAACACCCAAAACCACCACTGTCCTAAGCATATTCTTAGCATGTCATACATCTACTAAAATATAAACAAAATAAATGAGATGCATTGAATAATATTAAATCTTTAAATCAATGAAAATGCTTTTAAGAGTCAAGCTGAATCTTGAACATAAGTTTCAACTAACTAACCCACTAGCTGTATATGAAGCCTTTAATGATAACAATGAGTACTGATTATGGGGACAAGGCTGATACTACCTTTTTTAAAGAAAAATTCAACCAAAATTACAAAATTAAACTGCAGACTAAACCCTCTAGAAGTAACGAAGGCTCACCAAAACCTGAGTTAAAGCATAAGAGCCTAGCATGGCATTTGATCACGAGTATGGGTATTTGAGTATGCATCATAGAAAGATTCAACACCAAAATAGTGTAAGTCCATAAAATGTATGTATGTAAAATAGTTGAATGAAACTGGACTTGAAAGCATGACTACTCTTTGGTCTAACGAAATTGCTAAGACATGAAGTTGAATGTATAACAAGATCGTGATATTAATAGTGTACTGAAAATATAAGGTAATTTGAATGTCTAAATTATATCAGCCTTAAATTTGTACAATATCAACGGAAGATAACTCTTTTCTGAATCTAATCAATACAAAACTGAATTCACAGGATTATAACTCTGTTTTTACAACAAAAACTGAAACTCAACACATTAATTCTACTGACTGTCTATGAAGCCTCTACTAATACTAACTATAGATAGCAAGGACGCGACCCCAACTATCCCTAATCATTACATAAGAATAAGAAAGTAAAGAACAATAGTGAATCTAACTGAAGTCCCCTAAATAGGAGGACTCATCATCCGCTGGCTGGAATCTGCAACTGTCTAATTTTGAATGCACATGCTACAACTTGTACCTACATTATGAGACAATGCAGCACATAGACATATATGTGGATCAACACTTTGGAATGTACTGAGTATATGGGGGTGTATGAATTTAAATAAACATTATCATCAATCTTTATAGAAAATCTGCATGCTGATATAAATGACTCACATAGCTTAAGTAAAAACTGAAATCTGAATCTCATAAATCATGTATAATGAAGCATACAGTACAAATCTCGTGAGTCATTTTACTTACTTCTAAAATCTCTACTCTCCTCTTATTCTCAATACTTGAAGGCTAAAGGAACTTTAAACAGGCTTTCAAACTCATACTTTATCTCATGGAAAGTAAAATTTCTTTGAAACTCAAGGACTCAGGACTCTTTGAAACTTTAAGACTAGAAAACTTTGTGGCTCTTGGAACTACATAACTTTGGACACTCGGGAGTTTCTTTTAACTGACATAAACCATGTGAGCTACATGGCGTCCAACGTCTTGTCCTCCTAAGGAAGAAACCTCACATTAGGGAGAGTCGTCATACTCTTGCCAGAGATTATAAGCTCAACTCAGTGATTACTATCTCGGCCTCGAGCCCATAAATCTCAGTCCTATGGCGGAACGTAGTTCTGGGGTATGAGATCTCGGAATCATACCCAACTCGGTGCTAAATACTACTCCCATACTCATCTCAGAACTCTTAGGAAATCCATCTCAAATTACTCAAGGGTCTATATTGAAGACCAAAATGTATTATTATTTGCTTTAATGGAACATCAATGTGAACTCCAACTCAATTAGGACCAAAAAGGTCAAGTATTTCTCAATAATCTCAAAGTACTTAAATCATAGGTGCTTATAGCACAGAAGTTCATAAAATTGCAATTCTCAAGTAGGGCTTAGTGGTCCATAGTTCAATCTTAAGTTAAGATTCATCACTGGTACTTAGGACACAAAATGTAAAGCTTTAATGTATCAAAAATCATATTTAAACTTCATGGTCAACCATCATCTTAAAAAGATTACAATCATCTCAATCAAGATATTGAAAAAAAATAACTTATAATATGAATCTCATGATTTCAACATCTCAAAATTCATGCTTTGATAATAAAACATTCATAATCATCTTAAAATCTGGATAATTTGGAAGTAGGCACAAAAATATAAACAAAATCAGGTAATTCAACTTTTAAACAATGGGAAATAAACTAATCTTGTAAATAATGGTAATTGGTATAAAACCTAACTTGATGTTCATGGAAATCATAGTAAAATTCAGAAATTTATATCTTAAAAGAAGATTTTGGGCACAAGAACGCAAGGATTATTCTTGTTCAAACCCCACATACCTTAGATTGATAAACCTGGATGAATAACATGCTTGCAAGATGTTATTGGAACTCTTGAATGAGGGTTCTTGGAATTCTTGCATTAAGAACTTGGAATTCTGACTCAATTTGGAGAATTGATGGAGAAATCTTAAGTTTCTCGGAGGAGAAGTTTGATGAACTAGGATTTTTGGTTGAGGAATTTTGAGAAAAATAGTATATGATGCTTGTAATGACCTTAAATAAGGTGTTTGAACGATTTAAGTGGCTTGGAGAAATTCCAAAATATCCTTTTTAACTTCTGAACGAAACTGAAAAATATAATTGAGAGCCCAATTTTATGGGCCACCGCGATGCACCACTATTACGGTGGTTCACTGGAAATTGACGAATGGGAATCTGAGGGTCACCGCAACGCAAATTCATCGCATTGTCCCACTAGCTGGGACCTGAAACTTTAGCGCGAGGCGCCACAATCGTGCTAGGCTATTGGAAAGGGACAATTGGGATATTACTCCTCTCCGCGATGCGCTAAGTGTCTGAATGATAGTGCTTTATGACAGGAACTTCAATTAGACATAACTTATTGCCCGGTTATTGGATTTGGGCAAATCTTATATCGTTGGAAAGATCATTCAATTTCCCACATGATAAAAAGACAAAATTAGGAGAATTCTATATGATTTAAACATTACTCACTTTGAAAGTCATTTCTCAATCTTATAGAGACGAAGTTAGGCTTAATGAAAGTTTGGGGTATTACAATATCTCCCGTTAGGAACATTCGTCCTCGAATGCTTTCTAGGTTAAGAATATAGAGGAAAACTGAGGGTGCACAGCTAAAATAACTTGCTAAACTGATTCTACCTCATTCTAAACCTTTAAGTACTTATTTAAGTGCACGAACTTATAATAAGAATAACTATATAGCTAAATCTTTGATTAGAAAGGAGTTGAATGAAGAAAGACTATTACCTTCAACTTAACTTGTCTTTACTTATCGTAAGGAGCTGATTCATGCTGAGAGTTTAGAACTTGCTTGGTGTGCTCATGGTGCGATCGCACTTATAGATTGTGAAGTGATAGTTTATACAGGCATAAATCATGAGAAAATATGGCTAAGATTACACAATAGGTATTACACTATTTGAGCTGGAACACTTGAAAAACGAAGATCGTTTAGTGAATACTTACGTACTGAATCATGACTAGATATTCGAATTCTGAAACTGGTGCCTGATACATATACTGAACTGAATTCACAAATTTCCATGGGTGCGACAACTATTTACTGGAGTGATCGTACTTATGAAGCTTTAGGTAGTAAGACTAGACCAGTTCGAAAAATGGAAAACTATAGAAATCTATTCGTCTGATTACTAAACTGAACTGCTGGCTATCCAAACTAAATCATAATAGATACTCATACTCAAGTGGAGGATTTCATCAACATCCCCCTAGGAAGTTCTAATGATATGAAGGAGCAAAGAACTTTGGGCTTGATATGAAAAAGGCATCTGAATAAGAGACTACAATATTTCTATGATTCTATAGCTTGGAACATAGACCCCTTTGAATTAGAGACTGGGATAGAATTTATGGGTCTTAGGCAATGCAACACCTTACTAGCAAGCTTAGACATACTTCTAAAATATTCTCTCAACTGTTCCTTTCCCTTAAAAACCATACTTATTGATTCTTCTTCTAATTCTTACATAGGCATTGATATTTCCATCTACTCATGTCTAAACTGAACTAAATTCCTTCACCATCTTTAAGCCTAACCTAAAATCACAGGATACACCACATAACACTGTAATACTAGTCTGAACTGTAATTCAACACACCTCGCACTTCACAACTTCTCTTTTCATGCACAATTCTTACTACCACTCTAATAACCATATTCAACCTCATACTAGACATTTACTAATGTGCAGTGCATTCATCCAGATATATAAAAACATGATTTTCAAGCCTACTTCTATAACTACATATGCACTTCTAAACACAATCCCATAAAATACCCTTGTCATAACCTACAAACCTCTATCAAGAACAACTTCCATGCACCATTTTTAAGAAGACATACATAATATATTCTGAACTGACCAGGTCATATACATAAACTTCATTCAATACTTCTTTAGACTCATTGAATTACATAAAGCAAGCATACAACCATCTTCCTCAACATGACCTATTTACTCACTCCTATCTACATAACTGCTCATTATTACTATTCTTGACCTAAGGAAAAGGTCACTGAAATGTTAGAACACGAGGACCTGTAGCATGACGGGATACTATGCGTAACTTGGGCACTCATTTGAGGCCTGAGGAATAGAGCATTTAACATCATGAACTTATTGAAGAGGTCTAACCCAAGGACATGCCTGATACAAATTTGAATTTCGCTGCTCATTAAAAGTATTTATTGAGAACTTGAATTGAACATACCATAAAGCTTGAGTACATGAGACATGAGCTGAATGACCCAGATTTGGAGTTCATAACTTATGGAATGTGATTCCAACTGCTGAAAGAACTGGAACTCCTCCTTTTGGGAACTAGGAGAGTATATAATTCTCTATCATATGCATGAACATGAATTAAGATCATGGAACTAACACGTAAGCCATGAGCAGGTATTGGGACAACTGAAATTACTGAAATAAGATTGGGTCAAGCATCAATCTCTCTCACAGCTATTCCACAACTTAATGGTACAACTATTAAAATCTTAAAGACTGACTTGGTTACTCATTCTATCATCTCCCCCTTAGCTTTAAGCCATCACTCTAAGTTTTTGAACCACTATATTAACTCTAACCTAAATTGTACTCACTTTGCTTTAGAGTCTGGGATATAATTAATACACAGGAAACTAAACTTACCCTGAAGGACTTTATCTTTACGTACATCACCTAAAGCAAATACTTCTTTCTAAGATTTGACTCTTAAACTTCTGTGACCCCAAATGTTATCAAATAATACTTGAACGCTTACTAACTTTGAATCTGTATGAGCATCCCCATAGTCGGATACACACCATCTAATGCTTCAACTCTTATTTCTATTGGCTGAATCTTCAAACTTTCAAACTTAGATTTCTAATGCTTAACATGGATACTTCAAAACCTTTTACAGACCATACTACTTTTGTCATAGCCTACCAATAACATGCCTTTAAACTTATATTTCTAAACCATGAGAATCAAAATCATACTTAAAAAGTCTCAACATCTTTAATCATAATCATAACTCCTTAACTTATCTATCAAGAACATCATTCATCAGCTAACTAGTCTTTATCCAACTAGAATCTCCACGGTATTACTAACTACACCACCTACTATGATTCTCGAAACTAATGCGGCCCCATAGCACCTTGGGCATACTTCTACATCATACTTACAACATCAGAATCGATTATGAATCAAATAAAATTAAGCTCTTGTATACACTATTCAAGCCTACTAGATTACTTCCCTATAACTAGTACCATTAACCAAGAAATCATCATATCCACCTTCATGACTACCAATCATTCAAATTTAATGTCTAGCGCTCAACATAATTTACAACCCCACTTCATACATAATTCTCACTTGGAAGCTATGAAACAATACCTCAAGAAACACTAGCCTACTCAAATGTCATAACAACAATAATCGATCATAATCATATGACCTATCTTAATCACAATTGTAATACCCCATATTTTGGACTAGAAAGAAAATCCATCATTCCTATGCGTAGACATTTCAAAAGCCTCGAATTCTATGTAAATTTAGTGTGTTAATTAATTATGTAGTGTGGGAATCTATTTGAGCATGAATTTAGATCTTATAAGTCCCCTAACTCAAGTATAAGTTGAAAGCTTTCCTATCATTCAAGTTTTAGTGAGCGTCAAAGCTTGGTCAACTTCAATCGACCATAACTAATTATATATGACGAACTGGGTGTCTTATTATATATCAAATGAAAGATCTTTGAATTATATTTCCAACTATACCAATTTTACCTAAATCCAATATCGGAGCAAAGAGTTATCCCTATTTTACTCTAGCATGCCTGGCTGGGAAACTGGTGACGACAATTGTGACAAGCCGTCACACCTGTGATGGCCTATCACCAATGTCGTCAGACCTGGGCAGATTTTTGACCCTGGTGATGACATTTTGTGACAACCCATCACGCCCGTGATGGCCTATCACCAATGTCATCAACCTTAACCAGAAACTCAAAATTTCACACTTTTATGACGATAATTCATGACGACCTATCACCAACTTGATGGCTTGCCACGAATGTCATCAGCTATTTTTCCCAGCAATTGAGGGATATCTTACTAAGGGTATTTTGTTCTTTTTCCTTTACTTCGCATGACTTATAACCCTCAAGGAGCGTATTATCTTCCATACTCTTTAGTTAAACATCTCAAAAAGCTCTTACATATACTCTCAACCACAAAATTAAGGTTTCTTCTCAAGATCAAAACTCTCAAGAACAAGCCCTAGGGTTTTCATAGAAGAGTCTATTCAAGGAAATTTCTCCATCAATATTCACGAATTCTTAATCTAAGGTATGTGTAGTGTTCATCCATGGGTCCCTTTAAACCATGGAGCTCAAGAATCATGTTTTAAGTTATAAATTGTGATTTCCTTGTTGTGTTATGACTATATTCATATTGATGATTGTTGTTTGAATTCAAGGTTGTATCTTGATGTGTTTTTCATAAAGCATGTGAATAGGTTAGTTGAAACCTATAAATTTTGGATTGATTAAGATTATCAAATTGATAAGCACACCTATGCCTTAAAGAGTGCATGCAAGGTGTTTGATAAAATGCTTAGGATGCTAGAAATTCATGTTTACATGGTTCCATGATATCTAAATGACAAGTCCATGTTAGCTATATACTTCAATATGAATTCTATGTTATTGATGTGTTGCTATTTTTGTGGTGTGAAGCATGTATGATAATGGAGATATACACTATATACATGAAATATATCCATGCACTCCCTACCATGCCTAAGATGTTGAAGAACTACATGAAGTATAATATCCCCTACTTATGACAATCTGAATTATGGACTCTAATCTTATGATCAAGTCAGTCATGTTGTGTCAGTTTCCTTCCATCGAGTCCTGAGAGTATTCATGCCCGTAATAATATAGCTTTGTGCCTAGCACCATGTCATGTTATCACGATACTCTCAGTCAAGACATGGTCTATATAATTTAGTTAGTCATGTGACTCAGGAAAACTCAAAAATTTCAGCAGTCTTAGTAGTTCAATAACCCCTGTACTCAGTAATCTCAGTGATCTCAGTAATAGCAGTATTCCTAGCGATCTTAGTAATTTCGGTATTCTCAATCAGTCCTCAGAACTCAGTATGTTCCTTCAGTCAAGGGAACTCAGTAAACTTAGTTTAGCTCCGCTAAACAATACCACTAGTACCAGTTCAGTTAATCAGTTCAATTTAGTTATTCAATTCAGCTCATTTATTCAGTTCAGTTTCTTTTAGATGGGAGTAGGATTCAGCACCGAGTGAGCCTAGGGTTGGGGACACACCCGCTAGATTAGGACTGAGATCCTTAGGAGCAATCCCTAAGTTCCAGAACTATGTAGCCAGTGTAGGTACGAGATGTCACCCGTTGGATAGGATTGACATACTTAGGGGTCACCCATTAGTATATTTATATATATAGGACTGATCCCAGGAGTCACCCACTAGATTAGGACTGGCTCTATAGCAGTTGTCTTTACTGATGGCACGATACTGACACCCTTCCAGTCAGGGAAGAGATTGGACCCCAGTCAGCTTAGCATAATACATCCCACAGTTTTAGTTACAGATTCAGGATGGTCAGATATGGTCAATTCAGCTCAGTAGTACATATTCAGTACTGTTAAAGACCGTCAATCCTTATCATTATAAATAGACTTCAAGATCACCCATTAGACAGGATTGATCTCTACTATAGATAAACAATATTAGAATCATTAGATTTGAAGATCACCCGCTAGATAGGACTAATCTAAAAGTCAGTTACTCCATATAGAATGAAACTCAAGTAGTTCCATCAGAACTTAGACTGTCAGATAGAGTGGCCCAGTATCAGTTACATAGGTTAGGCTGGTCATCATAGTTATATCAGTTATATCAGTTCTTTAAACTTATGTATTAGTCACATCAGTTATCAGAATTTATGATATCAGTATTCAGCTTCAGGACTGTCAAACACAGTCAACCAGACCAGTTCTTCATAATTCGAACTGTTAGAAATAGTCATTCATCTATTCAGTATCTCAGTATTTGTACACTCATGTTGTTAGTATTCAGACTTAGTAGTGAGTATCTCCGTGAGTTCATTTACAGTTATGTATGTATGCATGTATTCTCATGTTCATATTAGTCAGTAATGTTCATGCATATAACCCTTTGCATTTAGCCTACCTCACTCATATACTCAGTATATTCAGACGTACTGATGCATTTATGCTATGGTGCTTTCTCTTATGTTACACCATAGGTTCAGAGGTACGAACTCCAGATTAGCAGTAGCATTCCAGTGTTCAGACTTTGCAGTGAGTCCTTCTCATTCGAGGATGATATGATTATTACTTTATTTATTATTTTAGTTTAGTTTTTCTAGACGGAGTTAGTTGGAGATATGTTCCATCAACTCCATATTCAGACAGTTAGAGGCTTTCCAGACTATAGCATGTCAGACAGTTACTTCAGATTTGTTTTGGTATTATTCTACCATTTTCAGACATTATTCTTATCAGATATTTTTATCTAGATTTGAGCCTTATGGATATTTAGTACATGTTTCCATATTTTTATGTTATATTATGCAGTGTACAGGTATAGATATCAGTCATGGATTAGATTGTGGTCCTTTGAGGTCATGAGCACCGTGTAGCATTCCGATTTAGAAAATCAGGGTGTTACAAACTTGGTATCAGAGCCTAAGGTTCTATAGAGTCCTAGGAAATCTAAAAGCTGTATCTAGTAGATTCTTGTACATGTGTGTGTTGTGCACCACACTTATGTGAAGGAGGATGTGAGATGTTTTAGGAACAGTTTCCCTTCATATATATCTTAGATCGTGCTATAGTAAGGTTCTCTAAGAAACTTATGTAGATTCTCATCATGCTTAACTCATGTTAATTCTACCTTACTTTCAAGGTAATAGAAACAGTGAAGCTGAAGTCCCAAAGATAGGGCTTTATCAGACAGTATCCCATCAGTTAAGTTATATTCCAAAGTTGTATTGATCTCATTTATGATCATGAGAACTCGTTCTCAAACCCAAATTTAGATATGCCATCAGATCCCTTCTTAAAATCCTATGATAGCATGTGACCCAGAGTTAGAAGCATGAACCCAGGAGTTTAGTAGTAGATAAGTTAGGATACGATATCCAGATTGAATAGATTATGTATTAATGGGGATAGTTGTGCGATGATGATTCAGTAGACTTGAACAGTGCGAGTTAGAAATTTAAGTTTATTGACTTAAAATTAAGTATGAAGATGTGAATATGATATCAGTAGTATGTGAGAAAACTGAGGCAAATGATGTGTTTAGTAAGGCGAGCATGTGTTGATCAGAGTGTAAGTATGTGATGATGATTGCAGTTCAGTTCAGAGATTAGTTTAGTGTTCACAGACTTATGATGATGGATTAAAGCTAAGGGAGAGATGATAGATGAAGTAACCAAGTTAGGATCTCAGATTTCAGTAGTAGTGCCAGTATGTACAGAAAAGCAGTTAGGGAAGGCAATTCCTGACCCATCCTTATCTCAGCGTAAAGCTTCGTACTTCAGTCAGCATAATGCCTATGCATTCTTCATGTCTCAGATTCCATAGATATAGCCTATGTTCACACATTTTCCATAGAATTGTATGTGCTTTCAGTTCCCCGTATAGGAAGTTCAGTTCTAGATCACTCAGTGTTACAAATCATATTCTATGAACTCAAAAATTCCAAACTCAGGTCATGCAACTCATGACTCATGTACACGTATTATGCTCCCCAGTATACTCAGTTTCCATGACTGATGCTATGCCCCCATTGATTAGATAAATTCAAACTATATCATGTATATACTCAGTTCAAACTTTTTGGTAAATCCATGTTGTTGATATTGTATTCCTCAGGTTTCAGTCATGTGTCAAGTTCAGTCAGTATCTATTTATGTTTTAGGTTCTCCTGATTTAACCCTTCATGAGTTCTCTTTATGAGAATAGTGTAGCATTGAGAAATTACTTAGATAGGAGAGAGTTAATGTTTCATGTTAAGAGCACATTATTATATGCATGTTTTATACGAGGGTATAGACACGAAGATAGGCTTGAATATCCTGTTAGTATGCAAGCAAAGGGCTAGCAAGAGGTAATACTTAGAAATTGGAAAAAATTTCAGAGTGTGCATGTATATTCAGATCCTTAACTTATGTCAGCCTTCATTATGCGACTATCATAACTCAGTTGCCATCTCAGTTATAGTTTCAGTACTCAACACTCAGTAATTAGTGCTTAGTCTCAAAATTAAGCACTTCAGTATTAGTCAAAATCTTTCTTTCAGTAACATTTAGTTCCAGTATGGATCCCAGTTATAGTCTTAAGTTATAGTGTCAGCTTCAGATCTGTATTTAGCTCATAAATTCAGTTTAGTTTTAGACTTGCTTGACCATAGCATACATTTATCAGCTACTCAGATATAGGTATTCTAATACCTCAGTCTATGGAATGTTTCCAAATTATGTAATATGCTTGGTCCTGCATTTTAAGATAATATAGCTTTCATGAAATCCATGACTAGTTACCTCATGTTACTCAGTCAGTCCTTCTTATATGCATAATACTTTATGGCCTCAGCCCATCTACTTAAATTAAGTACAATTTAGGCTTGTATACCCAACATTCAGTTACCAGTTACTCAGTTAATCAGATAAGTTAGTATGTCTACGCATTCGTGCATCACACTTTAGATTTAGATATCAGATAATCAGTCACAGTTTCGTACCTAGGTGCCTTATACATCTCCTCAACTTCCTTAATATCTCAGCAAGGTCAGTCCAACATCCTTCAAGGGACATAGTGTCCCAAGGGGGAGATACATTATAGCCCCCAAAATTTCATGATTTAAACATGTCAATTTATTTTATGAATCTATCTTGGAGGAAGTGTTACTTATGATCTGACCCTCTAGCTCCAAAACTCAGCAGTAAGCCATGTACTCAATGGCTCAGTTTAGTCCATGATAAGATACTTTATCTATGTCATGCATTGCAGAATCAGTTCAATTTAGGTATTACGCTCCAGAATCAATTATGTTCTCATGTTTCCGCTCATGCATATTGAGTAATTAGTCTTAGACTCATCGGTATTTTTAGTTCAAGGTAACAGCCTTCCTTCAAGTTACTCCTTCTCATGTTCATATTTCAGTAACAAACTTGCTATTCAGTTCCATGCTTAGTTTACCATTACATGTTCAGTAATATGTTCATAAGTAAGTTCAATCATGTATTCACGCATCAGATATGTGTGGTTAGCTTATCAGTACTTTCAATTATGCATTCACGTATTATGTCAGTCATATAGTCATGCATTAGATGTGCATGGATTAATCTTATCAGTTATGCATCAGATATGGATTCTCATTTGAGAAACTCAGTTCATCAGAACACTCAGTCCTACATTCATAAATCAGTTACTCATGCATCAGATATGCATGTTCAGTGTGATGTATTCATCTTATCAGTCATGTCATTCCCGAAAGCATGTTTCAGTAGTGTATTTCTTATACGTACTTTAGTCAATTTTTTCTTCCATCTCAGTCATTCTTATTCTAGGACGAATGTTCCCAAGGGGGAGATATTGTAATACCCCACATTTTTGACAAGAATGAAAATCCATCATTCCTATGCGTAGACATTTCAAAAGCCTCAAATCCTATGTAAATTTAGTGTGTTAATTAATTATGTAGTGTGGGAATCTATTTGATCATGAATTTAGATCATGTAGGTCCTCTAAATCAAGTACAAGTTGAAAGCTTTCCTATAATTCAAGTTTTAGTGAGCGTCAAAACTTGGGTCAATTTCAATCTACCATAACTTGTTGTATATGACGAACTGGGTGGATTACTATATATCAAATGAAAGATCTTTGAATTTCATTCCAACGATACCAATTTATCCAGAATTCAGTATTTAAGCAAAGAGTTATGCCTATTTTACTCCAGCATGCTTGGCTGGGAAACTGGTGACGACAATTGTGACAAGCCGTCACGCCCGTGACGGCCTATCACCAATATCGTCAGACCTGGGTAGATTTTTGGCCTTGAAGATGACATTTTGTGACAAACTGTCACACCCGTGATGGCCTATCACCAATGTCGTCAACCTTAACCAAAAACTCAAAATTTAACCCTTTAGTGATGACAATTCGTGATGGCCTATCAACAATTTGACGGCTTGTCATGAATGTTGTCAGCTATTTTTCCCAGCAATTGAGGGACGTTTTAGTAAGGGTATTTTGGTATTTTTCCTTCACTTCCCATGACTTATAACCCTCAAGGAGTGTATTATATTCCATTCTCTTTAGTTAAATATCTCAAAAAGCTCTCTCATATACTCTCAACCATAAAATTAGGGTTTCCTCTCAAGATCAAAACTCTCAAGAACAAGCCCTAGGGTTTTCATAGAAGAGTCTATTTCAAGGAAATTTCTCCATCAATATTAACGAATTCTTAATCTAAGGTATGCGTAGTGTTCATCCATGGGTCCCTTTAAACCATGGAGCTCAAGAATCATGTTTTAAGTTATAAATTATGATTTCCTTATTCTGTTATGACTATATTCATGTTGATGATTGTTGTTTGAATTCAAGGTTGTATCTTGATGTGTTTTTCATGAAGCATGTGAATAGGTTAGTTGAAACCCATGAATTTTGGATTGATTAAGATTATCAAATTGATAAGCACACTTATGCCTTAAAGAGTGCATGCAAGGTGTTTGATAAAATGCTTAGGATGCTAGAAATTCATGTTTACATGGTTCCATGATATCTAAATGACAAGTTCATGTTAGCTATATACTTCAATATGAATTCCATGCTATTGATGTGTTGCTATTGTTGTGGTGTGAAGCATGTATGTTAATGGAGATATACATTATGTACATGAAATATATCCGTGCATTCCCTACTATGCTTAAGATATTGAAGAACTACATGAAGTATAATATCCCCTACTTATGACAATGTGAATTGTGGACTTCAATCTTATGATCAAGTCAGTCATGTTGAGTTAGTTTTCTTCCATCGAGTCCTCAGGGTATTCGTACCCGAAATAATATAGCTGTGTGCCTAGCACCATGTCATGTTATCATGATACTCTCAGTCAAGCCATGGTCTATAGAATTCAGTTAGTCATGTGACTTAAGAAAACTCAAAAATCTCCACAGTCTCAGTAGTTCAGTAACCTCAGTACTCAGTAATCTCATTGATCTCAATAATAATAGTATTCCTAGCGATCTTAGTAATTTCGATACTCTCAGTTAGTCCTCAAAACTCAATACATTCCTTCAGTTAAGGGAAATCAGTAAACTTAGTTTAGTTCTACTAAACAATACCACTAGTATCAGTTCAACTAATCATTTCGGTTCAGTTATTCAGTTCTGCCCAGTTATTCAGTTTACTGTCTTTTAGATGGGAGTAGGATTCAGCATCGAGTGAGCCTAGGGATGGGGACTCACCCACTAGATTAGGACTGAGATCCTTAGGAGCAATCCCTATGTTCCAGAACTACGTAGCCAGCATAGGTATGAGATGTCATCCGTTAAATTGGACTGACATACTCAGGGGTCACCCGTTAGCACATTTATATGTATAGGACTAATCCTAAGAGTCACCCGCTAGATTAGGTCTGACTCCACAACAATTGTCTTTACTGGTGGCGTGGTGCTGACACCCTCCAGTCAGGGCAGAGATCGGACCCCAGTCAGCTTAGCATGGGGTATGTCGATTAGATGAATATATCCCATAGTTTTTAGTTACAGATTCAGGACTGTTAGATACAGTCATTTCAGTTCAGTAGTACAGATTCAGTACTGTTAAAGATAGTAAATCCTCATCATTATAAATAGACTTCTAGATCACCCATTAGATAGGACTGATCTGAACTATAGTTAAACAGTATCAGAATTATTAGATTTAAAGATCACCCGCTAGATAGGACTATCTCAATGTCAGTTACTCCATATAGAACGGAACTCAGATAGTTCTATCAGAACTAAGACTGTCAAATATAGTCGCTCAGTATCAGTTACATCGGTTAGGCTGATCATCACAGTTATTTCAGTTATATCAGTTCTCTGAACTCATGTATCAGTTACATCAGTTATCAGAATTCATTATATCAGTATTTAGCTTCAAGACTGTCAGACACAGTCAACCAAACTAGTTCTTCATAATTCGAACTATCAGAAATAGTCATTTATTTATTCAGTATCTCAATATTAGGACACTCATGTTTTCAGTATTCAGAATCAGCAGTCAGTATCTCCATGAGTTTAGTTACAGTTATGTATGCATGTATGTATTCTTACATTCATATTAGTCAGCATTGTTCATGCATATAACCCTTTGCATTTAGCCTACCTCACTCGTATACTCAGTACATTCAGACATACTGACGCATTTGTGCTATGGTACTTTCTCTTATGTTACACCATAGGTTTAGAGGCACGAGCTCTAGATCAACAGTAGCATTCCAGTATTCAGAGTTTGCCGTGAGTCCTTCTCATTCAAAGATGATATGATTATTTCTTTATTTATTATTTCAATTCAGTTTTTCTAGATGGAGTTAGTTGGAGACATGTTCCATCAACTCCTTATTCAGACAGTTAGAGGCTTTCCAGACTATAGCATGTCAGACAGTTACTTCAGATTTGTTTTGGTATTATTATACCATTTTCGGACATTATTCTTATCAGATGTTTTTATTTATATTTTAACCTTATGCCCTTTTAGAATATGTTTCTATATTTTCATGTTATATTATGTAGTGTACAGGTATAGATATCAGTCATGGGTTAGCTTGTGGTCCTTTGAGTTTATGAGCACCTTGTAGTATTCCGGTTTAGATAATTGGGGTGTTACAACAATCCACTAACACATCCTCCATCCACAAATCATTACTATATACCTATCTATACACCTAAACTTCTTTCAAAGATCTAAAAGTTTCAACTAAACTCCTTGCAATCTAAGGGAATCCTAAATTAACAAAGCTCAATAACATATATTTTTCTAGAACAACGAACTCCGTTAACAACTCTTTTCATACTTCAAGAAAATAATAATTCACCTCAACTAATAACTCTTTCTCTACCTTCTACTAAGCTAACCCCCAAGGATATATCACTTCATTACTAACTTAATCACATGAAAAAAGATTCGTCTATACATATATTCAATAAATTTCACTTACCACCCCTCTTGCCAATACACCTCTAAACTCCTAGTTCCAACTAACACAAGAACAACAAGTTGCTAGTGAATCAAAATAGGCCTCACACGACTTCACTAGACTTTGAATTTCAACAACACAATAATAAAAAGATTACAAGAGATGGAAACTTGACACACAATATTCAATGATATAAGAATACACACCTTAATCTGTCTTAACTGAATGAATCATAAGAATAAGGACATAACTTTAAACTTGAGGGGCTTATAACACACTAGAAGGCCCCTCTCTAGTCGCTTTATGAGACTTCTAAAACTTCTTGCTAGCAAGTCTGAGAGGATTATCAGGGGAGGAACTGAAATTTGCTGATCATATTATCTTAAGAATAATGTAAGGATAGGGAAGTACAAATTTATATATGGATTCTAAGGAGGAATCTGAAAGCACCTCTGACTTGGGCTTAGTGCATGACTTTCATGAACATGAATAAAACATTTCAATCTTCAAAACTCAAAAGCACTGATGGGATACTTTCTAGCTCGCTTACAATCTTATAACTATCTGTGGAGACTGTCTGAGAAGGTACTATCTGTTAAGATTTAAGCTTGACTGTCTCTGATATCTTGAAAATAAGGCAGAGATAGCCTGAATATAGTAAGATGAGAATCTATATAAGTTTCTTAAAGAATCTTTCTATAGCACGATCTGAGACTTGAAAGAATGGAAACATTTTCTAAATGCCTCGTAACCTCTCTAAGAAAAGTACATACATATCTATACCATTCCGCAAGACTCTACTAGACACGACTTCATAGACTTCCTAGGACACTTGAACTATATGCTTTGATACCAAGTTTGTAACACCTCAAAAATGGGTCCCGAGACATCACACGGTGCTTAGGGTCACAAGTGATCCCAAGCTAACATTTCTTTTGGAAAACTCATAAAAAACTGAATAGAATGTATCAATTTGTATAATATTCGTGAAAGATAACTCTTTTCTGAATCCAATCAACACAAAATTGAATTAACAGGATTATAACTATACTTTTACTACAAAAACAAAAACTAAATACATTAACTCTACTGGCAGTCTATGAAGCCTCTACTAATACTGACTATAGATAGCAAAGACGCGACCCCAACTATCACTAATCATTACATAAGAATAAGAGAGTAAAGAATAATAGTGAATCTAACTGAAGTCTCGGAAATAGGAGGACTCATTATCTACTAGCTGGAATCTGCAACTATCTGATTTTGACTGCACATACTACAACTTGTACCTACGTTATGAGATAATGTAGCACATAGACATATATGTGGATCAACTCTTGGGAATGTACTAAGTATATGGGGGTGTATGCATTTAAATAAATATTATCATCAATCTTTTTAGAAAATCTATATGCTGATATAAATGACTCTCATAGCTTAAGTTAAAGCTGAAATCTAAATCTTATAAATCATGTATAATGAAGCATAAAGTACAACTATCGTAAGTTAGTCTATTTACTTATAAAATCTCCACTCTCCTCTTATTCTCAAAACTTGAAGGCTAAATGAACTTTAAACAATGCTTTCAGACTCATACTTTTATCTTATGAAGAGTAAAACTTCTTTGAAACTCAAGGACTCAGAACTCTTTGAAACTTTAATACTTGGGAACTCTGTGAATCTTGGAATTACATAACTTTGGACACTAGGGATTTTCTTCTAACCGACAAAAATCATGTGAGCTACATGGAGTTCGACGTCTTGTCCTTATAAGGAAGAAACCTCACATTGGGGAGAGGCATCATACTCTTGCCAGGGAGTATAACCTGAACTCAGTGATCACTATCTCGACCTTGGGCCTATAAATCTCAGTCCTACGATGGCACGTAGTTTTGTGGTATGAGACCTTAAAATCATACCCAACTCGGTGCTAAATACTACTCCCATACTTATTTTAGAACTCTTATAAAATCCACCTCAAATAACTCAAGGGTTTATACTGAAGACCAAAATGTATTACTATTTGCTTTAATGGAATATCAATGTGGAATCCAGCTCTATTAGGACCAAAAAGGTCAAATATTTCTTAATAATCTCAAAGTACTTAAATCATAGGTGCTTATAGCACAGAAGTTCATAAAATTGCAATTCTCAAGTAGGGCTTAGTGGCTCATAGTTCAATCTCAAGTTAAGACTCATCACTGGTACTTATGACTCAAAATGTAAAGCTTTAATGCATTAAAAATCATATTTAAACATCATACTCAACCATCATCTTAAAAATCTTATAATCATCTCAATCAAGATATTGAAAAAAATAACTCATAATATGAATCTCATGATTTCAACATCTCAAAATTCATGCTTTGATAACAAAACATTCATAATCATCTTAAAATCTAAAAAATTTGGAAATAGGCATGAAAATATAAATAAAATCATGTAAACCATAGGAAATACCATAATCTTACAAATAATGGTAATTGGTATAAACCCTAAATTGATGTTCATGGAAATCATAGTAAAATTCATAAATTTATATCTTAAAAGAAGTTTTTGGGCACAACAATGCAAGGATTGTTCTTATTCAAACCCCACATACCTTTTATTGATAAACCTGGATAAATAACTTTCTTACGAGATGTTATTGGAACTCTTGAATGAGGGTTCTTGGAATTCTTGCATTAAGAACTTGAAATCTTGACTCAATTTGGAGAATTGATGGAGAAATCTTAAGTTTCTTGGAGGAGAAGTTTGATGAATTAGGGTTTTTGGTTGAGAGATTTTGAGAAAAATGGTATATGATACTTGTAATTACCTTAAATCAGGTGTTTGGATGATTTAAGTGGCTTGGATAAAGTCCAAAATACCCTTTTTAACTTCTGAACGAAATTGAAAAAATATAACTAGGAGCCCGATTTTATGGGCCACTGCTATGCGCCACTATCGCAGTGGCTCACTGGAAATTGATGATTGAGAATCTGATGGTCACCGTGATGTGGAGTCATCTTGTTGTCCCACTGGTTGGGACCTGAAACTTTAGTGCGATGCACCACAATCGCACTTGGCTACTAGAAACTAACAATTGGGATATTACCACTCTCTGCAATGCACTAAGAGTTTGAATGACGATGCTTTATGACAAGAACTTCAATTAGCCATAACTTTAAGTTCGGTTGTTGGATTTTGACAAATCTTACATTGTTGGAAAGATAATTCAATTTTCCACACGATAAAAAGTCAAAATTAAGAGAATTCTATATGATTTAAACATTACTAACCTTGAAAGTCATTCCTCAATCTTATAGAGATAAAATTAGAATTAAGAAAAGTTTGGGGTATTACAATTACAAGTAAAATAGAAAGAATCAGTCATAAAATAATTAAATATCTAAAGTAAAAAATATATTGTATCTCAAATTTCTAAGGATTTTCAAAGTAATTTGGCCTTGTGCTAAAGTTATCTTTCTTGCACAAGTTATTTGCTAGGGAGTTTATTAAAATTAATATACATCATATGAACTCATAATATCCAATTGTTGCTCGATTAGAAGGTTTTCCTATACCTTACTAGGGCATAAGGTGTTCTATTTCTGTGGATCCATTATGAGAGCTTACCAGGTATTAAAAAAGATTTTTACAAACTAATATATGATCCTATCCTATGCTAGCACACATAGTTTTAGGAGTTTATTATTAGAACTTATATCTTCTTAGTAACTAATAATCTTCTCAGTAACTAATATATATATATATATATATGTATTTATCAAAATAATATATGCCCAAACAAAGTTATTATAACTTGTTGTGGAGCCTTGCTCAAAATCATAATTATGAGCAAGTGCTAGTGAAGCCTTATGCTAAAAACATTAGTTCTTATTTCATGCTACTGTACCTTTAACTCAAAATCATAAGAAATTTATTGAGTTGAGTGTTTCAAGAAAAAATATATTTTTCCATAAACATGTAAACTTCATAAAGTAAACTCTTAAAAATTCATGAAGTAGGGCACATTCTAAAATCAATCATTTTCATGGAAGTTCCTGAATTTTATCAATAATGAAGAAAATCTAAACATGCCCTAAAATTTTCAAATAAGATACTAGGATTAATAAGAAATGTATTTGGGGGAAATAAAAAGGTTTTCCCATATGTGAAGGTTATTCTTACATACCTTAGCTAATGTTGGATGGTAGAACATAAAGAAGACGCCTGGGAGATCATTTTTTCTTGAGTCTTAAGCATAGTTTTCTTTTATAACCCTTTAGTTCTAGGTTAGGGTGGGAGGATAGAAATAAGTATCATAAGTTTTTAAAGTATTTTAACTAATAAAAGGGTTTTAAAATTTTCATAATGAGTATCTAAAAGTGGTAGAATAAAAATGCCCTTAAGTGAGCGAAGTGTTAAATTTTTAGCCAAAACATGCCCTAGGGAGCCGCTTTACCTAGTGGCCTGCAAAGACAGAGATATGGGTAGCACTTTGCAGTGGACCTACTGCAAAATAAGATCTATGATATTTGGGGCCTAATGTATGTGATTTTATGAAATTTTTGATGCTTAAAAGATGGAAATTTTTTATGTTTTTGAGTATGGTTTAGTAGATATGATGTGCTTTTATGTGTTTGTGCAGGAAAATAGATTCTAGAAGAAAAAGTGAAAAAATGTGCTACATATTTCTAAGTTTGATATTGTGAAATACTCTCCACAACTAATAAAGTAGAGTATGAGTTATATTGAGATGCAAGGAAGGTGATCAAAGAAAGTGCAAAACTCAAGTTAATACCATAACTTATTTAATGTCTAGTGAACTAAGAGTTTGAGTCGTACTGTTGTCCATAGATGATATCTAAATATATGTATGTAGCTAGTTTTCACAAGACAAACAATGACTCATGAAGTGAAACCACGAGTTATTCAAAAATATGTACTTTACATATCTGAAAGTTCTCAAATTAAGCTGAAGATCACGAGTCACAATCCTAGACCAAAAATGTGGAATAAAATATGAGAACCTAAATATTTTTTAGTGATATTTGCAAGATGGAGTCTTCATCCACAAACCATGAGTCATAGTCTCAAACTAAAACTCGTGGATTGCTGATGGGACTACAATTCTTTTGGTTTAAGAAAAATGTGTTTCATCTATAAATACTTTCCTTAGGTTTTTATTTATAATTATACACTCTTACCATATAATTACATTTTTTTCTTAGAAATATAACATTATTCGGTTTTTTAGCAATGACATGCTTTGATTCTTGGTTATTGATTTTTTTCTCATAATTCAAGATTCAAGATTTATATTATTTATGTCGTAAGTTCATGATCATATTTTGTATCATATATTTTAATTTTTTTTCTTGCAAACATGAGTAGCTAAATATCATCACTAGTGTTGTGGGAACCATGGCGAATTAATAAAGTAGGTTAAAGTACTTAGTGATTCTGAAATGGTGTTCATGCATGTGGTATTCTTCTCTTCATATTGATTGCTTTTTAATTGTTGCAAATGTTAGAACTCACCTTAAATATTTATTATCTTGATAAAAGAGGTAAAGAGTAGGAAAAGAAATTTATAATAGAGATTTAAAGTTGCTAACTCTCATTTAATGATTTGAGCATTACTAGGAAAAGTTAATTTGACACTAAGGGTAAGGGTTATGATTCAAACTGCTTAAATACAGAGACATATTTAGAGTGATACTCATCTAATTAGGGTTGAAAGCTGATTAGGTGAACCAATCTGACCGTTCTTGCATGCAACCCACCAAGATAGATCACTAGTATGCTATGCTTACTAAGTTATGAAGATATGGGGAATACAATCCTAGTCTATTCTTACTAATTGATAAAAAACAACGCTCTTAATACTTTGTTACTCATTTCACTTAATACTAAAAGCTGTTACTTGTTACTTTTTATTCCCCCATCTGTAAATAATCGACTATTAGTTTAAATAATTTCATTAACCTAATTTTTTGTCATATTTAGTGTAGGATTGACCCCAACCTAGTTAGATTTTTATATTTTATCAACTACCATGTTATTATTCATTGAGAGTTCTAATTGAGTGACAGTAAATTTTAGAGCTATCACTAAGGAATATGGTTTAAGAGTAAGTTCAATTGCATTTATTTGACTTATAGTCCCTATTTCATAACTTTACTTTTGTTTGTTGTTTTTGTTTCTTCTAGTGTATGTGTTAGTTTATGCATAGTTCCTAGAGTGAAGACAACCATTGATTTACATTGACCATGAGTTTGAGGGTACTCTTAGAAACATAAACACTCAAGATATTAACATTTAAGATAAGGCTTCCTAATAAGGTAAAACATCCTGACTAGTTGTGAAGGCTAAAGATCTTGAGAATCATGAAGCTGTGACGGTTGCTGCTAATGCTCATAGAAACTAAAGGCCTAGGGGCCATAATCAAAGGCCAGTTGTTTGGTATAATGATCTAAAAGATGAGAGGGAAGTTAATTTTGTTAAAATAGGTACTACAAGTACCACAGTACCATTTTTACTTGCTCCTGGTGCCCAATTTGACATCACCCATACTATGATACAACTACTAAATATGAAAAGATTGTTTGGAGGAACTTTTGGAGATACTCTCAATCTATACTTAATGAATTTCTTGGCAATTTACCAATCTTGTAAGTTGCCATGTATTAGTCAAGATGCCCTCACAGTTAGGATGTTTCCATTCTCTTTATCTTGACAAATAATTATTTGGCTAATGAAAGTACCCAATGATCGTATTACTAACTGGAGAAAGTTGAACGTGGCTTTTCTAGAGAGATTATTCCCACCTTACATTATATTGAAGTTGAGAGATATAATTAATCACTTCAGGTATCAACTTTGAGAAGCTTTATATATAGCTTGACTGAGGTTCAATAAGAAGTTGAAGCAATGCATAAACCTTAAGCTAGTTGATAAGAGTCTTTAAAAGACATTTTATAGGTCATTGGATATTAAAACTAAGGTGGTATCTCACACTATAGTTGGAGGATTTTTGATTTCATACACTTATTAGATACAATCAGGATATTGAATTGATTGATAAAAGCTAATAGATCTTGGAACACATGATTGACTGAGGTTTTTTTTGGTAATTACTCTAAAGAAATATTGGCTTAATAATGCTGAAGAGAATAAGAGCATGATCAAGATATGGCTTACCCGAAGACACACATAGATTGATTATGAAGCATTTGATGGGGTCGGTTTTAAAAAGGTAAATGAAACTAGTTCATAAGGTATAAAACGTAGGTATGATGATTATGATTCTAATTCTGAAAAGGAGTCAAAATTTTAAAATAATCAGATGGGGATGGGTTAGGGTTTTGAGCAAACATCTAAGGGTATAACCAACACTCTTGGCAACAAGGTCAAAGGAATCTAGATCTAAACTATTATAAGGACAACAACTATGATTAGTATGGATATAGAGATAAAAGTAGAGATAGAGATCAAGGAAACCGGAGAAATAAATATGGTTACAAAAATTATGAAAATGGTCTCTATGCTCCTCTAAAGGGTATAGATCAAGGTGAGATAGATTTTTTAGAACGGAGGATATGGTGGACAAGGTTCTAAAATAGGTAGAATCCATTGATGTTAGCATATAAGAGATTCATAGTAATATTTCTAATGTGACCTAGTTGGTTTACTCTCATTCCAATGCCATTAAGCGGTTAGAGCAACAAATAGTATAGATTTTTGCATCTTTGAATCAAAGAAAAAAGTGGTACTTTGGCTAGTGATATTGTGTCAAAACCAATATATAATAATAATTTTATGAAATTCACTACTAAAAGTGAAAAGTAGATGAATGAGAAACCTAAGACAGTTGTTGTTAATAATGATGAAGTTCCTGTAGAGCAAATTTTTAGAGTGGAAAAATTTGACTAATATTGATGAGCTAATTAATTTTGATGAGGATCAAATATATATTAAAAATTCTCTAATTACTGTAAAAGATACTAGTGCTGATAAGAAAAAGGAGAAAGAGGTCCTAAAGATATTGACTCCCATTCCTAGAACTCTTCCTCTCATTCCATAATGCTTGAAGAAGAAGGTGAGAGATGATAAATTCCATAAATTTATATCTATGTTAAAATAATTATCTGTGGATATCCCATTAGTAGAAGTAGTTGAGAAAATTCAAGGTTATGTAAAGTTTATGAAAGGTTTTGTTCCAAAAAAAGAACTGTGAGATTTGAACAAACTAATAAATTCCATCATTGTATTACAAGTGTTGCTTTTTCTTGTGTGTATAAAAAAAGGATCCTAGTGTTTTCACCATTCCTTAAACTATTAGGGCATACAATTTTCTTAAGGTGTTATTGTCTTGGTGCAAGAATAAGTCATGCCTCTTATTGTATTCAAACTGTTGGGATTAAGGGCTCTAAAACTAATGACTATGTAACTACTTATGGTAGATTACATTGTTAAGCGTCCTATGGGAATACTGTATAAAGTGTTAGTGAAGGTTGAGACCTTTATTTTCCTATTGATTTTATGACTTTAGACCACGACACTGACTTTGAGGTTCCCAACATCTTTGGATGATTATTCTTAGCTATTAAAAGGACACTTGTTTATGTAGAAAGTGATGAGTTAAAGTTTTAATTGAATGATAAAGAAGTGGTACTCAATGTGTGCCTATCAATGAAGCAACTAAGAGATATGAGTGTTATTTATGTCATTAATGTTATTAATGATGGTGTGCCTGGTGAAGATAGATTTTCTATCGAGACATCAGCGACAATCCTCATATTATTTGATGAGGATGACTATGAGGATTTTGAGAAGATGGAAAATGCAATTGCTGGAATGGGTATTATCTTATGCACCCAAAAAGATAGATCTTGACTTGATGAATAATGAGATTCTATCAAAAAGCCTTTAAGATTGAACCTTAAAGCTACTCCCTCTCATCTTAGATATGCATTATTGGGGGAAAATATCACTTTTATATTTATTATCGCAACAAATTTACTTGAGTGATATATATATATATTCAGAAAGTTCAAGAGGGAAATTAGGTGGCCTATTATCATCATCATCAAGATCCCTCTTAGTATTTTCTGACAAAATATCCAACTTGATCTATATTATGTTTTGAGTATTAAGCATCAATATAGGTTGAATCGACCTATGCAAGATGTAGTAAGGAAGGAGATCATCCAATATCTAGAAGTAGGCGTGGTTTATCCAATTTTAGAAGGTAAATAGGTGAGCCCTGTTTAATATTTGATGAAGAAGGGTGGTATCACTATGGTTTTAAATCATAAAATTGAGATAATTCCATTGAGGTTATCACTGAGTAGCGGGTGTTCATGGACTATAGAAAGCTCAATGTGTGGACTCAAAATGACCATTTCCTAATGCTTTTTATGGATTAGATATTAGACATTTTTGCTGGTAGAAGGTGGTATTATTTTCTTGATGGTTATTTGGAGTATAATTAAATCTCTATTTCTTTGGATGACTAAGATGATACCACTTTCACTTGTCCATAAGTGACTTTTGCATTCAAATATATGTTATTTGGGTTATTCCATATGCCTACTTATGTCTATATTCTCTGATATGGTAGAGAAAACTATTGAGCTGTTCGTTGATTATTTCTTAAAGCGGGTGATTTATTTAAGGAATATTAGGCCATTTAGGCAATATGGTAAATAGATATAATGAGTAAAACCTTGTGCTAAATTGAGAAATATTTCACTTTATGGTGAAGAAAGGTATAATGCTTGACCCCAAATCTCTTAAAAAAGGGATAAAAGTTTATAGGGTGAATATTGAGGTAATTTTGAAATTTACTCCATTGATTTTTGTGGAGGGTATTCATAGTTTTTTGGAGCATACTCATTTCTATTGCAGATTTATCAAGAATTTCTGTAAAATTGCACACCCTTTTAGCATGTTTCTTGAGAAGGAGATGAAATTTGTGTTCGATGATGCTTGTTAAAAGAAATTAGAGTGACTTAAGTAGAAATTGAATTCAACCCCTATTATTGTTGTTTTGGTTTGGTCCTTGCCATTTGAGGTTATGTGTGATGCTAGTGGCATGGTGCTAGGAGAAGTCCTGGGCCATAGAATTGAAAAGATTCCTTATCTCATCTATTATTCTAGCAAGCCAATTAATCTAGTATATAAAAATTAAAGTGTTATAGAACAAGAGTTTCTATTTTTGATGTTTGCTTTCTAGAAGTTTTGGGATTACTTTCATGGAACAAAGGTCATTGTACATATTCTCCCTGCAACTCTGAGTTACCTTATAGTGTAAAAGAACTAAAGCCAAGGTTGATTAGTTGGTTATTTCTGTTAAGGTTAAGGGACAGAAGGGCTCAAAATAAGGAAGAGGCTATGTTAAAGAATAAACTTACAATAAATGATGACTTTTTTTATTAGCAAGAATTAGTTGGATATCATGATTTGATCCCCTGATTTGTTGATTATGCTAATTTCTTAGTTAGTCATGTGATAATGGAGGATATTAACTTTCATCAATGGATAAATTTCATTTACAATGTGTAATACCTCAGATTTTGGTCCTTGAAAATTTCTAAAATTTTATCCTCACTACCCTTACTACGAATCCTTCTTATGAGTCGTAAGGAGCTCAACAGGTCCTAGGGACCCAATCATAGCCTAAACAGTATGTCTGTGTCTAAGTTCTTCTTTGAGTATGAGTGGCTCACTATGAGTCGTGAGGACTCGTTATGAGTTGTTTAGTGTAAATCATTTTATGATCAGTTTTAGGCCCAAGTGGTGTTGTCTTGGATAAGATTTGGACCCTACAAGTCATAGGGTCATGATAGAAGTCGTATGATATAAGTCATAGGGTCAACAGTATGGATTCCCCCTGATGCTGTCTTGATTATGAATCATAAGGTATTGTTACGAGTCGTCGTGTGACCTGTAGTCACTGGCGATACTTTTCTAGATTTTTAGTTAAGGGCACTTTGGATATTTCATACTTTAACCACCTAGACTCCACGTCCATAAAAACACCTTTGGGGCATATTTTTCTATACTTTTACATATCAAAGACTCTTTTGATTCTCTCCCTATCCCCTTAAAGAAGATACTTAGGGTTTCTAAGAAGTTGGTCAATCAAGGGCTCAAGAGTTAAATTGTCTCAATAAAATTAGTATCTCATGCATGTTACTCTTCCTTAATTACTAATTTGTTAAAAACATATGATTTAAAGTGTTGTTCATATGGTACTGATGATGGATTTTAAACATGGGTTGAGGGTTTAAATGTTTGTTGTTGAACAATGTTTATCATGGTTTACACATGACTGTTCGTGCTTTAACTTTGGTTTTGAACTTGTGGGATGCATGGGTACGGAGAATTAATGATGGGATTGTGATGTCCTCCAACTTATGACTTTTGAAGTGGTAATGGCCTCAACCCCACATTGTGAAATTGGTTTTGAATATGAAAAGTATGCATATTGAACTACTCTTTAACTATTATATAATGTGAAAAGTCAATGAAACATAATGGTTTCGAATTGAACCTTAAGGGGTTATGTAATTCCCCAAGCTAAAGTATAATTGAACTAAGGGGGCTGTGAATTCCTCCAAGTGATGATACTTGGTTTTGCATTTTCTTATTACCTTGCAAGTATAGTTGGTATCAAAATACCAATAATGTATGCCTTATTGTGTAATGTTGTTCAATTAATGGAATTATATGATAAATGTTTTAATGTGGCTTAAAGGAGGATTGTGTAGATGAGTTATGAAAGTAGAGAAGAACCAATACTAGAAACCGCAATTGCCAATGCGGGGGTCTAAATGATCGGGTGGTTTGAGTCCTCCTTATTATATGAATGGAAGGTTCAAGTCCCCCATACTATGTTACATGATTGGGTGATTATGTCACCTTGGTATGCTAGGTTGTTTGAGTCCCCTTTGGTGTATATGTATATCCTCTGGTTCGTGCAACTATATGCACTGGGGCACTTCTAGCTACAGAAGAGCTGGATCCGTATAGCCCGTGGGTTCCTTCTTATGCTATGTCGATTAAGCTACACAAATCAAGGCTAAAGTTTTAAAGTGCATGTTAAGCCTTGTTCCCTATCTCAGTATGTGATATATTTATATATATATATATATATATATATATATATATTTGTATATGTTTTGATTATGTACATTTGATTTGAATAATTTTGAAGTTTAAATCACGGCATTATGTTATCATTATTCTTGAGTTACATGTTAGTGCTCAACCCACTAACCATCTCTGTATGCTGTATCCCCACGCGATGTATGCATCGAAGATAACTTTACTTTTCCTGTGCAGATTTATGTGGATTAGCTTGGTTTATTGATTTATTGTAGTGAAGTGGTGAGCTTCCATTCTCTGAAAGGCTTAGGCATTTCATCAGTTTTCCATTCTTAGACTTTATAGTTTTCATTATCATCAACATTATCATTGTCATTGCCTGAGTTGGGGACATGTGTAGACAAAGACTGGTTTTTGGTTTCCTTGCACAGAGGCTTTGCTGTATTACTGTGGACTTGGGTGATGTTGGTTGGATATGTTTTGTCGGTTGTCAGTTATTGGTTATATATATATCTATTATTCTTGTAACTTACCTTGTGCTATCTTGTTATATATTGGAATTTAGCCAATGCTGGGTGGTGTATGGTATTTGTTTAGGTTTAGGGGTTATCTTTGGTCTACGGTAGATTGGAGATGCCCGTCATAGCTAGGCCCTAGTTTGGGTCGTGATACAATATAAGTATGCTCTTCGGGATGAGTTATATTTATTCTGAGTCTATGTTGACAACTTGATTTGGAGGTGTATTCTTGAGGAAGAGATGGTGAGCATTCTAGAGGCTTGTCACTCATCCCTTATTGCATGTCATCATAGTGGCATAGGGAAAGAGCACAAAATCTTACAATGTAGGAATTATTCCTACTATTTATTAGGTCATATAATTATGAAAGGGAATGTACTCAATGTTAAAGGCATAGTGGAATTTCAAGAAAACATGAGTTCTCTTTAACTCTAGTTCTTGAGGTAGAGCTATTGGACAAATGAGTTATTAATTTTACAGGTTTATTTTATATTTTGCATTGGTTGAAGTATACAGTTGTTCATATTGATTATATTTGTAAACGGGTATAGGTAGTTGTGCTTCCCAAAAATGAGGTATAGAGCATCACAACATTCTTGAGGCAAAATATCTTTTCCAGATTTGGTACATCGAGAGTTGTAATCAATGATGGAAGCTTTCACTTTCATAATAATTGTTTAGTTCCTTTCTTGATAAGTATGGTGTAAATCACAATGTGGGAACACCTTATCATCCACAGACAAGTAAGCAGACATAGGTCTCTAATTAGGAGATAAAGACTATCCCTACAAAGATTATGAATAAAAATAGGATTGATTGGTACGAAAGTTAGACGCTCTATGGGCATATTGGACTTCCTAAAATACATCAATAGGTATGTCCTTCTGTTAGCTTGAGTTTGGATAGGTAAGTCATTTACCGGTAGAGCTTGAGCACAAAGCCTTGTGGGGGCTCAAGAAGCAGAGTTTGAGTTGGGTTGAATCCTCTAACTTGAGACTTGAGTAGCTGAATGAAAGTGTGAAAATTGAGCTCAATACCATGAGTCAGACCATGAGTGGTAGTCCTATACCATGAATCATGGAATGACATAAGAGAACCTAAAGGTTTTTCTCTAGTTTTTTCAAGCTATGAGTCATGATCTATAAGCCACGAGTGGTACTCTCAATGTATGACTTATGGATTACTGAAGGGACTGCAATCCTATTTTATTTAAGATATGATTTTCTTGTCTGTAAATACTTTCATTAGGTTTTTATCTATAGTTAAACACTCTAACCATGGTGTTTTGTTTTTTTTCTGCTTAAAAACTCAACATTATTTAGTTTTTGAGCAATAACATACTTCGATTCTTGGTTATTGATTTTCATATTATAACTCAAGATTTAGGATTTCAATTATTCATCTCATAAGTTCATGATCATGTCTTGTAACATAAATTTGAATTTTGTTCTTGCAAACATGAGTAGCTAAATCCCATAATTATGATTGTGAAAAACATGATAAATTAACGAAGTAGGTCAACGTACTTAGTGATTCTTGAATAGTATTCATACATGTAGTGTTTTTTTTATTCTTTTTGATTGCTTCTTAATGGTTGCAAATAATATAACTCACCTTAATTCTTTATTATCATTAAAAATAGGTAGAGAATAGGAAAAAAGATTAACAACAAAGATTTGGGTCTGCTTACCATCGTCTAATGACTTGGTCCCTAATAGATAAAGTTAATATAATACTAAGGGTAAACATCAAGATTCAAAAACCCAAATATCAAGGCCTATTTTGAGTGATTCATTTAATAGGGATGGAAGATAGTTAGGTGAACCATTCTTACCAATTTTACATGCTACGCACCAGGATAGATCACTAGTACGCTACTACTTTCTAAGTTATAAAATCATAGGGAACACAATCCTAGTTCAGTCTCATTAAATAATTGAAAACAACACTCTTAATCTTTGTAGCTTATTATACTTTATATTAAAAGTTGTTAATTTTTACTTTACACCCCCTATAAAAATGGTCGACTACTTATTTAAATAACCATGTTGATCTATTTTCTTGCCATATTTCCTATGGAATTGATTCTATGAACCTTCCCTATTTATATGTTTTGACTAATATATCTCTCCCTATGGTTGTTATGTTTTATTTATTGGGTGTTGGGATGATTGGCATGATTCCTGATATGATTCAAAAATAATTTGTGCAAGTTTGTAGGTTTTAGTGGTTGGAAAGTACTCATAGATGACTTCCATTGAAATTTGTTGTTCTGTGTATCAAATGGCAAAATAGACTGTGCTAGCAAATCTGGAACATCAATTTTGGGTTGGTAGCATGGTTGGTCCAATTTTGTAGCTTTTCAATCACATTTTGATCCTTGATTTAGAGATCAATGAAATTGGGTCTTGGGGGTCAATTTTGTGAAAACAATCTCTTTTCAAAAATCTAATTTTGTTGTTGAGTCCAAAATATCAAATTTATTCTAGTAGCATATTTTATTTATCTTCACGGGATTCCAAATAAATCCTGAAGGGTCGATTAACAACTTTACAACTTAGCAAAGTTGCTGATATATCTGGTGTCTGGTACATCTGCTTTAGCGGTCGTAGGCCTGGTAATGTGGTAGTCGTTTAAGCGGCCCATGTGCTGCTTTAGCGAACACTAGCAGCTGGGGCGACTACTGATAAAATGGATAGTTGATTGCTTTAGTGGTTAGGACCTTTTTAGTGGTCTTCTATGTTTGGTATGGACCACTAAAGTGGTCAACCCACACTTAAGCGATGACCGCTTAAGCGGTCTTGGTTGGAAGGATATAAAAATCCCTTTTCTCAATTCTTCTTCCCCTTTTGAGACTTTGAGCTTCAAGCTGAGTGATTTTTATGCATTTTCTTCCATTTTTGAGCTTGAGTAAGCTCTAAATCACTATTTCAATTATTTTACCTCAATTATATTATTTTAAGCCCTTTTAAATCTTGATGTGCAAATCGAAATTTGGGGATTTTTGAACCGAAAGGTCTTTAATGTAATTTCTTAAATTTAGGCCTTCTTTTTAACTCGTTTTCACTTGGGTTTTCTCTTATGGATTCCTTTAATCATGGGTAAGTTTTTTATAAAAAGATTCTAATTTTACCCATTCTTTTTGAAAATCTATTCTGGGGGTCTGCTTTGACCCCGACTTTGACATAGGAAATATGGGTATCATTGACTTTATTTTACTACGTAGATTCTATATTTGAATATTTTAGTTTATTCTGATGCAATTCGAGGAGGAAAAATCTATGTTTAAGAACTTAAGGCTTGGGTTTTGATATTGCAAGGTATGTTATGCCTTAACTTTCTTCAGACTAGGCTGAGTAATTAATATGTATATAAAATCTGCTATGGGTATAGGTAATCAATCGTGGGAATAATATTATTACTACCATGTGCTCGTGTAGGGTATTATATTATTATTGTTGGTAATTTGAGAATATATCTGCTACGTGTTGCCCATGTGGGGGCTTTATTTGATATTATTGGTCTCAATGATGCATTGGTTTCTTTCTTCATAATAGAAATATCAAAGTTAGGGTTTTATATGATATTAATATGCCTTACATGAATACTTATTTCAAATGGTAGCTTACTTATGCTAAATCATGAATGGCTGACATATTGAGCAGATCTAAAGCTCACGTGTACATACATATGGGATGAATTCAAGATCTTTATACTAATTTGGTTGCGATCATTACATCCATATATCATAAATACATTAATGAGACATTGGTACTATTGGTAAAATGCTATTTTTAATAGAAATCTGAGACCTTTACAAAGCCTTTTATCGTAGACTATGATCAAAAAAGGATATAGATATTGAGACTATGATTGAGTTCTAAGATAGTATACAGGTTACAAACCTCTCATGGTCCTACATAGAAGCACTGATGCTTGATATGTGTATATGGAAGTAATATGATAACATCAATCATATCACATCATGACCATCATTATTATTGTATTTCACATATTATGCATCTTTTGTGTTGTGATTCTCTGTGTTATTCATTTCATATATAATCTATTTCTTTTACATACCTATTTGTTTGTTTATGTTCTATATTTAGAACTGATAATGGACACAATGTGATCTATCATTTGGAACATTTTTTGATTGCAGATGACATGCTTATAACATATATTTAAATACCTTATTTTTTACTTTGCTCAATCAACCTATTATACCTACTAAGTACAAGTGGATCGTGCTCACCCCTACTATGCCTTTTTGATGTAGATCCATATACAAGTGCATTGCATGGTAGGATTTGGGCTAAGGATATCTCAAAGACAACTTTTAGGACCTGTTATGGTCATTATAAGTTCCTAGTGATGTTTTGACTAACTCCCCAACCGCCTTTATGGATTTGATGAAATGAGTGTTTAGTACTTACTTGGATTTCATTGTGATTGTGTTCATTGATGACATCTTTGTGTATTCAAGGAGTATAAAGGAGTATGCAAAACATTTAAGTATTGTGCTCTAAACTTTAAGAGATCATATGCTTTTTGCCAAATTCTATAAGTGTGACTTTCGGCTTGAGTTGATGATATTTATTGGGCATATGGTGTCTAAGGATGGGGTTATGGTAGAACCCGTGAATATTGAAACCATTCATGATTGGGATAGGCCTACATCTCTGTCTGAGGTTCATAGCTTCATTGGTTTGTTCGATTACTATCGACGGTTAGTTGAGGGTTTTGCTACTATAGTCAAACCAATGAACAAATTGACTTGGAAGGAGGTTCTTTTTCGAAGGTCCGAGGAGTGTGAGTCAAGTTTTGGAAAGCTCAAGAGGTTCCTTATTTCAGCTCTTATCTTGGCTCTTCCTATTGAGGGTGAGAGATTCATCGTGTATTGTGATGTTTCTAGTGTTTGTTTGGGTTGTGTGTTGATGCAACTTGGTTATGATATTGCTTATGCTTCACAAAAACTAAAGGTTCACAAACGCAACTACCTCACTCATGATTTGGAGTTGGCGACAGTAATTTTTACTCTTAAGATTTGAAAGATTATCTTTATAGTGTGCATTATGAGATCTTCACAGATCATCATAGTCTGTAACATCTTTTAAACCAAGGGAGATGAATTCTAGGTAGCGTAGATGGATAAAGTTACTTAAGGATTATAACATCTCTATCTTGTATAACCTGAGCAAGTCTAACGTAGTGGTAAATGCCTTGAGTCAAAAGGCAGTAAGTATAGGTAGCTTGGATTGTATTCTAGTTTCTCAGAGGGTAATTCCTTATCCAACTTGATGGTGAGACTTGATATTTCAAGCCATAGGAGGATTATTGCTAGTGTTGAGGCGAGGTCTTTGCTATTTGAGTAGATTTGGAGTCATCAGTTTGAGGATAAGAGACTTTGCATCATCCATGATCAGGTGTATAGTGGTGATTCCAAGAGGGCTACCATAGATTAAGAGGATGTTTGGAGATTTAATATCCGTATTTGAGTTTCGAGGGTTAATGGCTTAATTTGATCAATTTTGCATGAGGTTTACAATTCCAGATATTCTATTTACTTGGGTAAAACTAAGATTTATAAAGATTTAAGACAATATTACTAGTGGAGTGGCATGAAGATAGATGTGGCAGACATTTTAGGTCATTGCCTATGTTGTTAGCTGGCGAAGGCCGACCATCAGAGACCTGGTGTATTGATTCAAAGGTTGCCCATTCCTGAGTGGAAGTGGGAGTGAATTATATGGACTTTTTTAGTGATTTGCCTTGTATCTCTTATAGTTTCAATATTATTTAGGTCATTATGGACCGGTTAACCAAGTGGCATATTTCATTCATATTTAGATGCCCTTCTGTGCCGAAAGGTTAGCTGTATCTATGTTTAGGAGATAGTCCAATTTCATGGTATGCCTATATCTATCATTTCAGATTGCGGTTCTGGATTCACTTCCATCTTTTGGAAAGATTTTTTGGAGGGTTTAGGTACTTAGGTTGATTTTAGTACAACCTTTCACGCACAGATGGATGGGCAGTCAGAGTAGACTATGTAGGATCTTGAGGATATACGCCGAGCCTGTGTTATGGATTTTGGGGGCTAGCAGGAGAAGCTGTTAGCTCTAGTGGAGTTCGTATATAATAACAACTATCATTCGAGTATTGAGATGGCACTATTTGAGGCTTTGTATGGTAGGCAATGTCGTTCTCCTATTGGTTTGTTTGAGACCCCCCGAGATTAAACCTTATCGTATTGATTTTCTTCAGGAGACATTGGATTGAGCCAAGGTGATTTAGGATAGGTTGAGGCCAGCTCAGAGTAGGCAGAAGGGCAATGCATATCATAGACTTTTTGCCTAAAGATTTGGTGTTTGTTATTGGGTATACTTTTGAGTATCATCTATGAAGGGTGTGATGAGTCTTGAGAGGGAAGGCAAGCTCATTCCTAGATATGTTAGACCCTTTGAGATTCATCATATTGTTGGTGAGGTGCCTTATGAGTTAGGCTTACCTCCAGATTTTGCTGCTGTCCATCTAGTTTTCCTGTTTCCATGTTGCAGTGATGTTAGGGCTGTGTATTTGTCGGTTTGGTTTGACTATAAATGTTATTGATTTTACTTATTCATTGTGGGTTTGTATATATGCAAAACCATTACAGAACCATTAAGATATTGGAAAATTGGTTATCGGTTTATCAATTTTTGATCGTTATTAGTTCAGTTATTGGGTAAACCTTTAACATTAGTATAATTTGAAGTTTAGGCAAGTAGAAAAAATCTGAATAGTTGTAGACTAACCCGATAACGCTCAACTTACATGTCAACTTAAGTGGAAGGCAGTTGTTGTCAATATATTTACCAAACTTTTGAGTCGGGGTCGAATCTACGAGGAACAATGTGAATGGAAATCAAGTTAATTTGAAATAATGTATACTTGTTAAATTCAAACCAATATTACACAAAGATAAAAATGGGGGAGATAAGTATCAACACTAATGTTTTTTCTTGGGTTTTTCTAGTATAAATTAGGGGCTATGAATAATTAGATTTTTATCAATTAGGCACGAATCTTGGGATTATGTATTACTAAGGGAGGTGACACGTGGAGACTAATAGTTAAATTCATTATTAATAGGTCAATGTGGGTAGGTTCGGTTATAGGTTTTGATGCTAGTCTTTCAACAAAACACCAAACTTTCACCCATTGATTCTTTCAATTACCTAATGGGTGTGTTCAACAGTTGGTAACCAAACTTCAATTTAGCATCCCTATTTCTTGGATAATACCATGGTATAGTTAACTTCATAACCACCCTTATGTCTAAGATAGTGATAGATTAGCAAACTACACACATAATTGTCTACCATTGCTTTGGTCTCGATATCCCTCTTTCAAGGATGACATGGATTCCTAAAGTTCACCCAAAACCTTTCTTTCGAAGATGGCTTTGAGCTTTCTAGAGTTTGGAGATTTCACGCATCAAACCCATATGGGTATTTGGGGCTTTCACCCACAAATCTCAATAAAATTTGTCAAGCAATGATAAAACCCATCAACATGAACTACTAAATAGAAGCTAACAATAACAAACAACACACACTTTAATCCCTATTCATACATAAACCTAAGAGGGAGATCTAGATACACATAATATAAATAAGCAAAGATATACCCATGCTCTCCATTGAAATTATTTATTGAAGACTAAGTGAATGTTACTTCAAACTTTGAACTCCCAGAAATCTCTAATGGACGTGAGCTATTCCTCCACTTCGGGGCTACTCCAATGTATTATTCACCCAAAATTTATACAATATTTTATTTTCCAAGTATGGAGGCTATGAACTCAAGAACAAAACCTAACTATTGGGGAAGATGGAATATGATGAATTATTAGGGGTTGAGTATTTTTGTCAAATTAGGGATCAGCCACGTACATTTAAATTCTGCCCTTGGACTGCATTTTTCTGCCATGCCGCAATCACACAAGATTGCCTGTGACTGCGGCTACCGCAACCACGATTAGCTTCTGCGACAGTGGTTAGTTGATTTTACCTGAATACCATGATCACGGTCACCTGACCGCAACCACAGTAATTGAGCCCAGTTCTTGTTCTAAGTCTCAGCTGCACTTTTTTGCTTTATTTTGATCATTTTCAGCTTCAATCCACATCTGTCCATCTCATCAATTATGTTCCTGCAAAAGTGGATATTAGTGCATTTAATCAAAATTATGTCTCATTTATTCATTAAAAACATGGTAATGTGCATGAACGTTGAGTGGGTATGACTGGTAAAATCACCACTCATCAATATCCCCAACTAACATCTTTAGTTGTCCTCAAGCAACACTACCTCTTACCATGAAACAACAATTATATATGCCCAAAATTCATGCCTTAAAGATCACAATGACTTCAAGGTTAGTCACTACTACAAATAGCTCAATGCACATGGGATATGCTATTTTCACTACACCTCTTCATCATAAGATGCAATATCCAAGGATGTACAAGACTAAAAAGAGAAACCAAGAAACAAAAACTAACACTCTGGAAGTGACTCCCTTTGGAACACAACTAAGTTATGCTCCATTTTCCTCATTGCTCTATAGGTGACAAAATCACCCATCTCAACTTGTTCACATGCCAACCTCATAAGAAAGAGAATTCCACACACTAAGCTACCAAATATGAAATAATGAATTTTAAGTGAAAAAGCTATCTCCCTCACAAAAGAAATCTCTATGTTAACAAGTGTCATACCATAGGCTTTCCCCTATTTTCAATCGCCACTACAAAGAAATTAAATGGTTAGAGATATCGAAGGACTTTTTAAGCCAAAGTAGGTTCAGGTTAGGGTAGAATATCATTTGGGACAACATGGCTACACCCTTCCTTGAACATCTACATCACACTATTTAATCTGTCTTTTTGACTTTGGGCCATTCCTCTTCATTTCCTCTCTTTTCTTATGCCTACTTTTGTCTACCTTTGTTCACTCTTTTTCTTTCATCTCTTTTTCTTGCAAATTTTATGCAATTAATTCTTTTGTTGGAACCTCTCCTTTTCTATTCATTTGTTTTCAATGCTTAGGACTTAGGCATATCACTACGATTTTGTGGACCTAAACTTACTTCCATCAATCTTCAGCACCTCCAACTTAGGCTTGTAGCCTCAAGTTACATTTTTGAGTTCAAAGAGGGTACGATTCAAAAGAATGATAAAAAGAATGGTTCACAGCTTGTAATGTGTTTGCCAAGGAAAGGTACAAAGGCTCAAAGTGGGTAACTAGGGATTACATTTATGCACGAGTAGGATTTTTAGGCTAGAGTGGATTTCAATTACCTAAAGATGGCCTAAGATCATTTCTACAACCATATAAAATCAAAACTAGCCTTGAGAGACAACGGGGAAAGTTCTAGATAACACAAGTATACAAGAGATGAATGCAAAAAGCTCACTAAACATGGCATGCAAAAACTCACCAAGGAAGCTCAATTTCTCCTCCCATGTAGACAAAATTGGGGTATTTATCAATATTTACAAGTGAAGAACTTATGGAGTCACAAAAAGAGAAGTTTTATTACAAAGTTCCTTATGCCCATTCCCTTGATTTTTGAAAAAATTGGTCGGCGGGGATTATTTATTTTGTATTAGCACTTGCACAATTTCCTAAACTATGGCTACAACCGAAGCCTTAGTCGCATATTTTGTCTCAAAATGGGCAAACAAACCATACGGATACGTAGACTTTGCCAATGGTGCATAATGTGATGCCATATTTACAATTGACAATGCCACAGGTACTCAGACTTCCCCTGTATCTATGTCTCAAAACCCAAACATGATGCTTTACCTTTAAGAATGTCGTCACTCATTCTATCATAGGGCAAAGCTTGTCATGCATCACCAAAATCAAAATAAAACTAAAGTAAAAAAAAATTAAACTAAAAACCATGATAATCCATAAAAACGTGGAAACAATCAGAGTGCCCAAATATAGCATCTCAAAACAAAACAAAACAAAACAATATCCAAAGTGTCATCCAAAATGACATATAAATATCTAACAACGCATCAAAATAGTACAAATATGGGGTCACCCCAATGAAAAGAAATGTAATATCCTCGCTACATGTGAAATAAAACATGAGTAAGAGAGGTATCCCTGAATCTGCATCAAGAGCTTTTGTTTCCCCTGAATCTATACCATCACAATTAGTAACATCAACAGACCAATCGGTAGGGGCCTCGTCCTCTCTGTCCAACCTTAGTAAAGGTAGTCGATATTTGGTTTGAGCACCTTGAAGATGGATTTTACACCCTTCCATTGCTTCTTGAAGAATTTATCTCTTTACCATATTTTAATGTGACTCCTTGAGGTACCTGTGTAATGCAACTAAGGTTGAATAGGCTTTCTCTAATCTGGCGATTGTGGCTCCCTGCTTCTTCTACTCTTCCTGGTATTGCTCATAGTTTGACTAAGCTACATATAATTAGCGATCCATGGAGGACTCTCCCGGTCCCTAAGGCATTCTGGACAAAATATCCCTCACCATCTACATTTGACCAGAGATATTATTAAAGGCCGTGGCTAATGAGGGTCTATAAGAATCTGTATCATTCTGGGTCAACTTTCTCGAGTCCACCTTTGCCTTTTTATCTGACCTGGGGTACCCTTACACCTAAACTTGAGGGGAAGATGCAGGGGCCTGGGAGCACCCAAGTATCTGTAGTTTATTTCTCTACCTGTGCCTTCCTACATAGCGCTGTGACAAGGGAAGGGAGGAGAAGATATGTACCTCCATGATTCTTGTATTACCCCCACTCTTAGTGCATAATCTCACCCACATTCAAGGAGATGCCATATAGGATACAGGCTACCATTCGAGCTCGTATTTCTGTGAAAATGATCATGTGAGTGCACAATGATACCCTACTACAGATGGTGTTCAGCTAAGTCCTGGCCTCAGCTGTGAAATCATTCATCAAAATGTCTCTCTTGGTTGTGTCCTAGGGAAACTCTTTACCAGGATATAAAATATTTGCCATCCAAGTCCCTGGCGCACATCCCCATACATGAAATATCTCTATGTCAGCATTTGGGAGCATATACACATCGTTGATCCGCTCTGCTCCAAAGTTTACTTACTTTTCCTGAATCATCATCACTGGGTTTGTAGAAGAAACTACACTTAGGTTAGCGTAGAATTACCATACCCAATGATCATTAGTAGCACAGGGTTTCGAGGCAAAGCACATCTACCCGGTTTGAGTGAGTCTGGCATGAAAGCTTGGGAACTTTTCTATACTACGTTTAAGATGATACCCCTTTCAGAGAGTAACTTAGTCCTTGGCAAGTCTGCATAGTAGATGTTCTGGCATTGTGAGACAATACTCTTTTAATAAATTAAATATTTTATTTTAAAAATAACATAAATAACTTCAAATTAGCAGACGCAAGCTGAAAAAAATCTTTACCACAAAATAGTAATGTAATAATACACCTCAAAAAATCTGATAAACACAATCACCAAATGTAAGGTTCTTTTCTTACCTTGTTCAAGTTGCTAAATGTCATCAATGCTAGGTTCTTTTCCAAGTTTGGTCAAATTTAAATAAATTAAAAGAACAAGTCCAGACTTAAGCAACAAAAATATTAAATATACAATTCACCAAATACAAGGTTTTTCTTAACTTATTCAAGTTGCTCGAGAGAATCTAAATCCTCCTCGATATTTGTAAGGTTATGATTCACTTAGAAGCTAATCTTGTAGACACACTAGAGCTTGTACCAATTTAGAAGTTAATGAACTCCTAAATAAATTAAAAATACACCTCTCAGTGCTAAAAGCACATTCTGATACTACACTTGAAATAGGAATAGTTAAATATCTCAAGCCATCTCAGAAAGAAAGAGAAACCTAGTCGAGTTATATTTCCACCAAAGCAATACACTAAAATCAAGCTTTCTAACTTCAATATCTTCTGGAAGATATTTATCTAATTCTGATTTAGAATTTTTGGTTCCAATCCCATATGTGTGTCTACTCAGGTCCTCACAAAAGTCACCAATATCTTCCACAACCATAGGGCTTGAACTAGAAGCCTTCACTTCTGAAGATAGTTTACCACCTTTGTCTTTTCAAGCAGTTTGTGAATACTCATCAAATAATGATTTCATGTACTCTCGCACATCTTTTTCTATAGTTGGAGCTTTATCCCCAAACAGCTTCTTAAGTGCAAAACCAAGAGTGGCAAATTTGTGATAGGATCTAAAACATAAGGTATAAAAGCATCTTGTTTATTTTTATTTGATCACCTTGATATTTTTCAAATTTTTTCTTCATGTTTGTTGCCATTTGAGAAAATACACATCAACACTTGATATAAATTTTGTCAAGTAAAACCCAACTTGCTAAATTTCAAGAAAATGAATATTTGATGTAACATACAATGATCCACATACCTTCAAAGTAAATAATTCAAGAAATTTTGCAATTCTTTTCACACTATCCCAATCACTACTCAAAAGTGTACCTGTAGGTTGTTCATCCACAAAATCAGCATCACACATATGGATATAAACTCGAGATAATATGCCAAATCAATATCATGATCAACATAATTTAAAATTGTACCCTCATATTCAATAACCCTGTTCAACATCAAGTAGGTGGAATTCCACCTTGTAGGAATATCTAAGCATAAAAACTTATTTGCAAGATTTTCATCTTTATAATATTCCTTAAAGTTCTTCTATATAGCAGGAGATTGCCTAATGTATCTCACTGCTTGCCTAATTTGTTCATATACACAGTTTCTTCTTTTATACCATCATGAACGACAAGGTTTATGATATGCACTATACACCTAATATGAAGGTGCTTACTACCCATAATATTTTTCCCTCACTCATTCAATTGCTTAGGAAACTCAACCACAAAGAAACTATTAAAACTAGCATTACCAGTAATAATAATGAAAATTCGATGCAATCCCTACTAATGCAAACACTTAATAATACCCTTTGCAATATCTTCACCTCTATGGCTAGAAATTGGAAAAAAATGATAATTTTTCTTATGTAAAGTCCAATATTTATCAATCCAATAGGTAGTAATACACATATAATTGATTTTTTGCGCAGAAGTCCAAGTATCAGTCATTATACACACTCTTTGTTGTGTTTCCTTAAAAATGCTTCTTATTTTATTTTTATGTTGATCAAAGAGATGAAAACAATCATAAGTAACAATGGTACAAGAAGGAATTTGAAATAAAAGTTGTACCAATTTCGTAAATTGTTTAAAGCCTTCTTTTTGAAAAAAATCTAAAAGGAAGTACATCAAGAGTTGTCATACGACACAAAGATTTTCTACACTCTTCTTGATCAAATTTTGATGAAATAATTGACACATTACCCTTGTTACCCCCTGTAACCAATTGACATGCTATCTTTGATTTCCTAGTATCAACATTATGAGATATTTTCTTGTATTTTCTTATATGATTAAGCATTGCCATCATACCATGTTCTTTTGTATCAGCAAAATACTCTTGTTTACAATAATTACACACACCCATTTAATTTTCTTCAAAATCCACTTTAGTAGTAAAATGATCCCATACAAGAGATCTTTTTCTTCTTTCTTTCTTTTCTTTAGACTCAACTATTGGACATTGATTCACTATATTTGAATCAGAAGCTATACTCTCACCAATCACTTTATCAACTCTTGTATTTTGTGCTATCTAGTTGTATCAACGTGACTATGATTTTAAAAGAAATAATCAAATAATATGCTAACAGCATAAATTCAAGAAGCTAACAAAAACATTATAACATCAGATAACCTAAACTTGAAAATGTGCATACAATAGAATAGACCATAAAATATCAACATATAAGCAGTGAATTCTGACTTCACATTAATTCAGTAACTTAAGACAACACTAGTTTATCAGCCAACCATATAGTCAATACATGGTAACTATTTTGATTTCCAATCAACAAATAAATAGAAGTTAATGATCTACAAAAACTCATTAACAAACATGGTATATGAAAATAATAAGGGCGTAATATACAAGACCACGATGCTCTAACTATACTAGGAATTAAATAAAGTAAAGCTCTCTGCATCTATTTGATGAAAACCAGTTTGCTATAAAAAAAATGAAGTGAAATTCTATATTCCTAAGAATAAAGGAATTCGATTTGCAATAAAATAAACAACATCAATCACCAATCTAATAAAAAGAAATATTTCGCCGACTTGCTAAAAGTTATTCTCGACAACTTTCCTATTTTGTATTTTACATGATGCCAACTTTAACTTTTCTGATCAAATTTATACACTTTAACTTCTTTTAATTGACTATGCCTTTCATAAGATCAAATTATTTTAAGAGAAACTTTTGAAATAATCTTATCTGATGAATCAACTAGTAATGTAAGAAAATAACACCTACATTCATTAATATTACTATCCATTTACTAAAACTAGTTATTCAAGAGAAGCAACAAAGATGACAAAAACAAAGGACATGCAATGATGTAAATGAGCTAGTCCTCAGTAAGTTAGCATACTAAAATCATCTTCCAATGACATACATCGAATATTGGATGGAAATTGAAGATGAAGCAGAAGACTATCTAAGAATGTGACGGAGAAAATATAGTTGCCTAATGAGCGCAATAACAAAAGTGATTGTGAGCAGCAATAGCCGAGCAATGTTTCATTTCTGGTCTCTTAAGTTTTGAGAAAAATAAAGTAGTATCTGCATTTATGAATATTGAATTGTAAGTAGTGAGAGACTAAGAGTGAGAGGCGCTAAATCATGAATAAACCCTATTACCATAAGTCTCTCTAGTCTCTAAGTGAAGATTAGGCTTGTGTCAACTTTTGCCTTTTGGGCCAGTGGGTGTTAGAAATTAATATCTTGTAGCCTATTTGTTTATCGGGATATTGGGTACCCTGATAAAAAATAATTAAACCAAGTCCCAAAATGACAACCCAGTAATACAATATTAAACCCAACACCGGACCCAAAAATTAAATAAATCGACCTATTAACCTGATAAATAAATTATTGGTTTGGGTTAATGGGTTAAACTAAAATTTTCCAGCTCTAGGAGATATATTCTTGACCTGTCTCATGTGCTTAGATAGGATTCAGTTAAGTTAGATGAGCAGTTGAACTTCATGGAGTAGCCTGTGCTAATATTGTCTAGTGATATCAGTCAGTTTCACACTAGAGAGATTATACTAGTTAAGGTTCAACGGAGGCACCACCAAGTCGAAGAGGCAACTTGGGAGAATGAGAGAAATATATGGACTCAGTATCCTCACCTGTCTTAGGCTTCAAGTAAATTCTAATCCTTTACTTTTACAGATGAAAGTTCTTTTAGTAGTGGATATTGCAACGACCGTCCAGGTCATTTTTTGTTTTCTTGCTTATTTTTTTCATTTAGAGCTCTCCCATAGATGCCCTAAGTCATTTATGAATTTCTAGAATTAATAGTTTGATTATTGGGTTGTTTGTTTGTTTCTTAGAGCCAATTTCACATTTTGAAGTCTTCACTGGTTCAAATTGACTACCAAGGAAAAACTTTTGATGAACGACCGTGTAAATAAATTCTAACAGTTCCAACAGCTCTAAAACATTGATTTTAGTCTAGGAGGACCATTGGTCTGGGTTTTAAGGTTTCCAGACTCATTTTAGACTATTGACTGGAAGTTAAGAAAAATGGAAAATGGGTGTGGGACCTACTTTTTTTTGAAACAACTTCTGATAGAAATTTTGACTGAGCCATTGAGTCCAAAACACTGAATTATATAGGGTTGTATAGTTTATTTGCATATATGAGATTCTAACTGAATTGTGAAGGGTTACCAATGACTTTGTAACTTTTCCAAGTCTTAACTGGTGCTGGTGCATCACTTAAGAGACCAATAATTCACTTAAGAAAATTGACAAGACTTAGCATATATCACTTAAGCAATGCCCATGGTAGCTTAAGCGATAAGGCATGTCAGACTCAGATATCGAATAAGCGAAGGTAGTGTCACAGACGCGACATTAGTTGTTGGCAGTGTGTATTTCTTAAATGTCACTTTAGTCGCTTAAGCAATAGTTTATCTAGAAGTCAAGTATTACTTAAGCGATTTAAAGTTTGCTAAAGAGATACCTGTACATCTAGGAAGGGTATAAATACCCCACTTAGCTCGATTTTCACCATTTTTCATTTATTCTCTAGAATATTTAACCCTAAAAGTGGAAAAACTTGGGAGAATCATTTGTGGGTGATTTTACACCTTGGGTAAGGTTAATTTACACCTTTTTTTTTTTTCAAATTTGTGGAAAGTTTCCATTTATTTTTGGATTAAATCCTTCATCTTTTTCTAAAATCCCTAAAATCTTGGTGGCTTGATTGTGATACCATTAGAGTTTAAAATTCACCTATTTTTTACGGTAAATATCCTTGAGAATAGTGGGATGTTGTGTGAGTTTCAAATGTGAGATTACGTAAATGGGCCTCACATGGGATTTTTACGTGATTTTGGAGCTAAAGCCTAATTGTTAAATATGGATATCATTCTTCTCTTTTTGATTAGCAGATTATGATTTTGATAGCATGGCATCTTGCAGAAGCTTCTTGGAAGGGAAAATCATCGATTTCACAGATTCTTTGGGCTTTTCTTCACTGTCCAGGTAGTCTAGGTTTATCCTCTTTATAGATTGAGTTATTTAATAGTATGATTATGAAATTATTGTAGATTTGGGATGGGATTTAAATGTTGGAAGTAGGATTGTCAATATTTGGGGTTAGTTAGACCGTTTAGGCTATCTTGAAATCATAATTTAGGCTTAATTGACTTAGTTACTCATGTTTTCGGTAGAAATTCTATCTTAGGACTAAACAAGGATGATTTAACATCCATAAGTAGATTTAGATACCTTAGCCTTGTCGGGGATAGCAGCTACCTTAAAATAGATTTTGAGGATTAAAAGTTGGCCACTCTAACCCGCTTGTAATGCCCCAAGAGTACACCCTGGGAACCACATGGTGCTTAAGTCCCAAGGGATCACAAGATAACCCATGAGCTGATACCTTCTATGAGAACTGAGTAAAACTGATAATAACATTACATATATAGAATTTAACTGAGGAATTCCATATGGTTTTAAGTCAGGAAACTGATAAAATCGGGAAGGAAAAACTGATAATACTGATAAAATGTCTGACAATGACAACTGAAAACTGAGAACTAACTAACTGTCAGAAATATTCAAAAGCATCCAAATTGACTGAATGGGAGTTGATGGGAAAGGCACCAACTGACTCCGTCTAGCTACTGAAATAAAAGCATGAAAATAAAATAGTGTATCGTCAAAATATAAGGAATCACCACTACTACGACTGATAGTCTAAAAAGTCTACGCATGATCCAAGAGCGAGAGTCCGAACCTATGATATGATACATCATAGTGCAAGAAAAGAGTATGCGATGTAGGATGATAGGCAAGGTTTCATGAACATAAATATTAACTTTCTGAATAAATGCATAACATGATGTACTAAATAAAGTGTATGAAATCTATAAATATTGAGAATGTGTAAAAAACTGTAAATACTGAGAATGCGTGACCAAGCATAACTTGTTCTAATTATAATTTGTAAATTGAAATATTGAAATCTGATTACTGAATCACTAATATCTGTATGCTATGGTAAAGCAACTAAAACTAAATTACTGAGCTGATTACTGGACTGAAACTGTGGGAGCTATCTTCTAACCGACATGACCCAATGAGCAAGTTGGTGTACAACCTGTGACCCTAGTTGGAAGGGTGTAAATATCATACCACGAGTACCAAAACTGGCTTTGTGAATCAACTAATGTACTATCCCGAAGGACTAAGGGTGTCAAGCCTAAACTGATGGGTGACCCCTGTGAGGTAGTTAAGCCTAAACTGACAGGTGACCCCTGTGATGTAGTTAAGCCTAAAATGATGGGTGACTCTTCATATCCTGCTGGCTATGTAGTTCTGTAGTATAGCGAATGCTACAAACGGTTTTGCCTATTTGACGGGGAAACCGCCATCCCTGTGCTTGCTTGGGGCTAAATCCTACTCCCAACTGAACTGACTTAGAATGTTGTATTGTTCTACATTTAACTAATTTTGATGACTGACTGAACTGAAAATGATCACAACACATTCTAAAAATATTTTGAAAATAGTGGAACCTTCATCTGGCAGGTTAAAACACCTCTTAAACCCTTAACTGGCATGTTGATGTCTCCACCTATGCTGTCTATATAGTTTTAGAATACAAGGATCACTTTCAAGGCTTACACCCTCCACTGGCAGGTGAGCTCCCATCCTTGGGTTCACTCGGTGTTGAATCCTACTCCTATATGAAAGACACTAAACTATTATACTGAACTAAACTACATTGATACTGAGTTTACTGAGTTTTGTAATTGACTGAGAGTACTGCTGATCATGACAAGACTGATACTATTCTATAACTAACACTGGATCTAGGTAAACAAACAAATTATAGAGTATTTAATACCCCTAGGACTCGATAGCATGAAAAGTAAAGCATAACATGATCTTAAATAACATAACATTGTTCACTTATTCATAATTTATCCATAGAGATATTTTATCAAACACATGTAAGGCATCTACTTATTCATGAATGGGGAATACATTCTAACACGTTATAATTACACTAATTCATCCACATGCATTTTATCAAACACATGGGGATCATGCTTAGGTTATACAACAATCAACACACATAGTTATTATGGCTACATCAATCAACTTGTAAATTGAAGGGTTCATCAAGTGGATCAAGTAATTCAAAACATATAATGATTATTTTCATGAAAGCTTGTAATTTAACCATGGACAAAACCCAACAATAACATGAACATGAATTCAGTTCAATGTAAGCATGAAAGTTCATAACTCAACAATCATGTAGTTTGAAAATGAATTCGTGGACTCTATGGGTCAAAGAGACACATAGATGAATACCTAATATACCTTGGGTTATTAGTTCTTGAAGGTGGTTGAAGAAATTCTTGAGTTTTGACCTTGATTCTTGAAGCTAGGGTTTGTTTTCTTGAGAGAGAATGCTTTTATTTTTGGGAAAATTGAATAATAATGATGTAACTAGGTTAATTTAGGGTAATTTACTTGTTAAATACTGACTTGGGTCATGGAAAAAAAACCTTATTACCCCTGGGAATGATTAAAAATCATTACTGAAAAATTCTCGATTTGGGCACCTGACGTGATGTGCCACTATCGCACCAAGCCATTTGAAAATGAAAACTGGGAATGTGGCTGGTGGCTCGATGTGGTGGAATTGCATTGCAATACTAGATGAGACCTAGAAGCTTGGCATGATGCGCTACAATCGCGTTGTTTTATTAGAAATTGACAATTCTTTGTTGGGTCCTTAGCACGACGTGCCAATATCGTAGAGCAACACTAGATTTTTCTAATTAGGAAATTAGCTGGTGGCATGACATGTTGGTATTGTGTTGGTTCACTATAAAATGACAATTTCTATTTAGATGGCCTCCGCGATGCGCAGAAGTATTAGGTGGTACACTATTTTACAATAATCGTCATAACTCTTCGCTCGGGTATTGGATTTGGAAAAATTTTATATCGTTGGAAAGCTAGATAAATTTCCTATTCAGTAGAAATCTCTAAACTAAAAAATACTGAGTTTCTAAAATTTTTTATATAATATGACTCATGTACTTAGAGATAAGTTAAGTTTGAGAAATACGGGTAATTATAGGTGTTAGCCTTAGTATTGGGATTGGTATTGGGGATAGCACCGGTTTATTGAATTGTTGGTTATTCCTTCTTATTTTATTTTAGTATGCCATAATAGTTTCTATCTTGATTATTAGTGGAACATACTAGTCGTAATGTCTTGCTATAATTCATATAGTATGACTCATAACCCGACCAGTATGGGTGCCAATGGTGTTTGTCTAGCCTACAAATGGATCTCACGAGTCATAGGGTGACCCTATGAGTCATAAGGTTACCAGTAATGACTAGCGATGATTTTCAGCTTTATTTAATGGGGAATTTTGGTCATTTCTCTTACTCCCCAATTAAAACCCTATCCATAAAACACCTTTGGGGCTTTATTTTCATCCCTTAGCAAATCAAAATACACTCTCTCCTCTCAATTTCTCTTAAGTAAGAGCATTAGGGTTACCAAGAGGTTGGTCAATTAGAGCTTCCAAGGGAAAATTCTCTCCATAATCATGATAGTTCAGGTATGTGACTCTACCCTTAAACTTTTTTACTATGGCTTACACGATTGTTTATGTGGATTCGAACAAGGGTTTTGATGTGGGTTGAGGATTTTGGCATGATTGACTGTTAAGTTGATTTTCCATAATTTATTATGCATTGTTCATGCTTTATTAATGATTTTGAACTTATGGGGTGCACATAAATGGTTAATAAACTAAGGGGTCATGGTTATCCCCAATTTGATGATTGTGCCTTAATATATGGGTTTCGAAAATTATGTTCCCTCAATCCAAATTATGAAACTGATAATGAATATGGTTTTGTCACATGGTTTGACTTGTTGACTTACACTAATGAATTGGCATAAAATATTAATAAACCATGGATTGATTTTATTGAACCTTGGGGTACATGGAATCCCAGTATGAATGGATAATTGAACCTAAAGGGTCATGAATTTCCTTGGATGATGAATAATGGATACAACATGGTAATTAACATGTAAGTGGGGTTGGTATGACGATATATACGGTATTTTTTAATGTAAAATTTATTATATTATTGGGAATGTGTGCTAAATATTTTTAATTGGGCTTAAAAGAGGGTTGTGTAGGTGGGCCGTGAAAGTAGAGGTACCAAGGAACCAATACTGGAAACTGCGATTGCTGATACGGGGGTCTAAATAACTAGGAGGTTTGTGTCATCCTTATTATATGATTGGGAGGTTCGAGCCCCCCATGTTCATGATTTGGTGCTTAGGTCACCTTGATTTATGCAGGGAGGTTCAAGTCCTCCTTAATGCATATGGACGTATGATTATCCTTCAGTTCGTGTGGCTATACACACTGAGGCCTTTCTAGTGGGGAAGATCTTGGTCCATATAACTCATGAGTGCCTTATTATCATGGTTATGCTACACGATCCAAGCTAAGATTTAAAAAATTTTCATGATAAGCCTTGTTCCCTACCTTGACATATTATAGATTTATATATA
>NW_025830638.1:250570-268066 GCF_002878395.1 Capsicum annuum | reverse complement strand
ATGATAAGCCTTGTTCCCTACCTTGACATATTATAGATTTATATATATGCATATGCTTGTGTGTATTTGGATTTTGGACTTATTTTAGAATTATTGATCATGGCATTGTTTTATCCCTTATCCCTAAGTAACATACCAACGCTCAACCCGCTAATCATCTTCGGTAACTATATCCCCATGTAATGCAGTAACTGGAAATACTTCTACTTTTTCAGCGTAGTGACTGGGTTATCATGGGATAACTCATGATTCAGATTGAAGTTGTGATCTTCCACACTTAGGAAGATCTCATTTCATGTTTGGGGTGTCTTTATGTTATTGACTCTTCCCTTTGGACTTATTTTTGGCTATTTTTGGGGTCATGTCTCGACTTATATTGGTATTCGGTTGATTAGAGGCTTGTGGATATTATTGTTGACTTAGGTGTTGGGTATTGGTTTTTTTGAAAAATCATAGATTTCCTTTAGATATCTTTAATTATCTTGTTATATGTTTGGAAATTTAGCCTGTGCTAGGTTGTTTTCTCTATTTGAATAGGAAAAGGGGTGGTCTCCGGTCCCTAGCATACTTGAGATACCTGTCACAGCAAGGACCTGGTTAGGGTCATGTAAAAGTTGGTATCAGATCCTATGTTCATGGTCAATTAGTTGTCCACAAAGCCGTGACAAGTGGATTCTCTTTTATGGGTGTGTAGCGTGCCACACTTATAAGGGAGAGGCTACAAGGCTTTTAGGAATGTCTCCTTCTCTTGTTGTTCTATTTTCGAGGTATAAAGTCTAAGGTCCTAAATATCTTCTACTCCACATTTGTTTGAATTTTAGATCATGCCTCGCAGGTGATCTAAAGTTCGTGGAAACTCTTCGGCCTCGCTTGAGGACAATGTGGACGAAACTCGTCCTACCTCTAGGTTACATACTCTGTCTAGGGTCGTTCCTACTGATTGCCTCTGTGGAGTTCCATCAGGCTCCACTGATCCTTTCCCGAAAAATAAAAACCATGCTCATCACCCAAGGAGATATTACTAATATTGAATTTTTCTAATCTATTCATTTATTGACATAGTTGGTGACATCTCAGTCACGTCAGTCGAGTCCCACTGGTGCTACTGTGAGTTATTCTGAGGCCACTAGAGTTGTCTAATTTATGAGGTTGAATTCTTCAATTTTTACTAGAATTAAAGTTGAGGAGGATCCTCAAGGTTTCATCGATGAGATGAAAAAGATTTTTGAGTCATGCATGCTTCAAATGTAGAGGATATGGAATTTGATACTGATTAGTTAAAGTATGTAACATATACGTGATATGGAAAGTGCGATTAACTTAGTGATGATGATGCTGAGTCATCCTTGTGGGATGACTTTTCGAGTGATTTTCTTGGTCGCTTCTTTCCTCAAGAGTTGAGGGAGGCAAAAACTGAGGAGTTCATGAATTTGAAGCAAGGCAAACGACAGTGACAGAGTATGTCTTGAATTTTTTTAAGAGGACTCAAAGAAATTATTTATTGATTTGAACCAAAAAATTACAACAAAGTAAAGACTAGAAAACGACAAAAGAAAATAGGATAAAGGTAGAAATCAGACTAAAGAATTAATCATAACTAAGTAGGTGGATTACTAATTGCTAATTAGTGTTAGAATGTAGTAAAAATATTAAGAATCAAAGAAACGAAACTAAGAATATAAAATGATCTTACAAAACCTTCTTAAAATTGACTAATCAAGTGACTGACTGTCACTGAGGTAACTGACCATTAGTGGAATCGAACTCCTTATCAAGAATATAGTTCCAACTTTATCTTAGCGGCTGATCATGTGACTCATCATAATAGGTGCATCTAGTCATCAAAATTATCCAAAATGTAACTTAATATCACTATAAGTGATTAATCACCACTGGCTTTATTGATCATCACTTGAGCCGTCAACTCCTTCAGGTAAGAATTTCTTGTAGGCCCTTTGTACTCTCTTTGGAATATTCTTTGGTATAAACAAGTACAATATCTTTCGGCCTTTCCGGGTAACATCATATCATCATAATATCCTCCAGCCTTGTCAGATATCAATATAGTATCATAATATCCTCCGGCCTTTCCGAATAACACCGTATCATCATACTATTCCAAGGCCTCGGTATCAAAATATATCATCATAATATCCTCCAGCCTTGTTGAGTATCAGTGTATCATTATAATATCTTCCTGTCATGAACCGAACTAGGGCCTGGCCGTGATGGGTATCTCAAGTCCACCGAGCACCGGAGACCACCCCCTTTGCCTATTCAACCAATACAAAATATAGTATAATAGAAGATTTCCAAACATAAAACAAAATAGATAAGTATGACTCAAAATAAGTCAAAGAATTCAACAACCAATCCCAACTCCACAGTAATCCACAAAGCCTATATAAAGAACCAAAATCAATCTAAGTTGGGACATGCCCCCAACAATAGCCAAAACTAGACCAAAGAAAAGTATATGACATAAGAAAAATCAAATCATGAAATGAGGTCTTCCTAAATAGGGAAGCTCACTACTTCAAGCTGAGTCATAAACTTATCCAAGAATCACTATTCACTGCGCAAGAAAAATAGAAGTATGGCCAGTTCCTGCTTCACGTGGGGATACAACGTCTGAAGACGGTTAGCGGCTGGAGTTATAACATGTAATTTAGGGACAAGCATAAAATAATTCCATGATCCATAATACATATACAATTAAAACCAGTGCATAACATCATATGCAATACATACATACATATATATATATATATCACATGCTAGGAAAGGTAACATGGTTTAGCATGAATGTTTAAAACCTTAGCCTCGATTGTGTAGCATAATAATCATAATCAAGACACCACGCGCTATATAGGCCCAGCTCTCCCCCAGTTGGAAGATCCTTAGTGCATGTAGGCACACAAACCAGAGGATAATCATGTGTCATATACCTGATGGGGGACTTGAACCTCCAGACATAAATCAAAGGTGACTTAAGCACCAATTCATATAACATGGGGGATTCGAACCTAACAATCATATAATAACAATTATAAGGGGGACTCGAACCTCCCGATCATTTAGACCCCCACGCCGGCTAGCACTAATTTTGATCTTGGTCCTTTGGGACCCCCACTTTTACCGCCCGACTACACAACCCGCTTTTCAGCCCAATTAAAGTAATTAACACATATTCCTAATTTATTGAACCAATTAATTATTTAGGAATCCCATTGAAATTATATTACTAACCCCACTTGCAAGTTCATTAACATGACACAATCTATTAATCATGACAAGGATGTTCATGACCCCTTAGGTTTAGTTAACATTCACAAGAGGAATCGACATATCCCAAAGTTCAATAAAATCATACCATGGTTCATTAACCTTTTATTCCAATGCCTTAGTTCAAGTGAGCAAGTCAAACCGTAGGACAAAAATATACTTATTATCAATTTCACAATTTAGGTTGAGGCAACACAATTGTAAAAATCATATACGAAGGAAAACTCATCAAATTGAGGATAACCATGACCCCTTAGTTTATCTACCCTTTACATGCAGTCCAATGAGTGTATAAATCAATAATGTAGAGCATAATAGTTCAATAGTAATCGTAAGAAAAAATTCAAACAATTTATACCCAAAACCCTCAACCCATAGTTCAAAACCCAACATCAAAATCATAAATAATAAACTAATTTTCATGCAATTAATAAATTACAAGAATAGAGAAAGAGGTACATGCCTTAGATGCACAAGGATTTGTAAAAATTGGTAACTTGGAAATCAAAAAAAGAACGTACTATGAAACCCTTATGCTTTCTTCGGGTTTTGAGTTTTAGAGTGAAATAATAGCATTTGTGTCGTGAAAACTGATGGAATAGGTTCATATAGTGTTTAATGGTCGTTCATAGGTAAAAAAACCTCATTGCCCCTCATCCTAAGGGATATAACACAATAACTTCCCTAATTTAAAGCATCAACATGGGACGGAGTTTATTATAGAGATTGTCCTCCGTGACATGCTAAAATCGTGGACCCTCACTGGATCCTCACAAAAATGCTCATAATCTTTTGCTCAGGTATTAGATTAAGGGAAAAATAGATGCATTGGAAAGAGGACTCAATTATATATAATTTGGTGGGTTTTGAGCTCCAAAATTCAATATATTCCAGAAGTTATACACATTCAAATTTGACCTTTGTATAATCGAATTCCAATATTCGGCTGAATCAAAAGTTCTTAATTCCACCTCACTGTAAGTGTTTTCTATGAAAATGTTTCACCTCGATAGGACTTTTAACACTAGGATAATGATCATGACAGTTATATTTACATAGGAATCATTGGTTTCAAGTTTATACACGTAGAAACAACGATTTGAATTCTATATAAAAAATATAGGGTGTTATATTATCTACCCCCAAAATCATTCGTCCTCGAATGATGGGTAGGAACTTATTAAAGCTTTAGAAGTATGGAATAAAAGTATGTAACTTCACATTAAGAATTGTCCCTAGACAAAACACATATAGGAATTAAAAGAAAAGGGCTTCATGGCATCACCAAGTAAATTATGAAAGCATGAATCATGAGACAATGAGACTAAGGTCGTACAACAGGTAAAAGATCCAAAGCTCCTCACCTCAAGTAAGAAAATTAAAACTGGATGAAATTTTACATCTCAGCCTAGCACACTTCCTATTGCCAAGGCTATTTTCTGTGCCACGCCATTTATCATAGAGAGTAGCCTCCGTGACATGGCACGATTGCGAAGGTTCACTTCCTCGAAATTCAAAAATAGCTTTGAAACACTTTCAAAAATTCTGAAACATTTCCAAGACACCCTTTTAACATCCATAATGGGCATAAGCTATAGAAACATGATCATAACAACATTGGCATGGAATTTTTCCAGGAATCATTGGCTTGATTAAGATTAATACAAGACAGGAAATAAGATTTAGGGAGACATAAGAATAGAAGCATTCCCTACTTCCAATGATACATCTAATAGCCCTCAAATATTGTAATACAGCTCATCTATAACTTCTGCTATGAATACTGCAATTCACCATTTCAATTTTCTAATTTCCTCACAAAACATATCACTACAAGAGCTTGAGTCTAACTATAAATTGCTTCCATATAAAGCCTAATACGAAGTTAAAATGTGCTAACTTAAGCTACATGGCTCTATACTTTACACTTTTCCAAGAATACTATTTTGTATTTCCAAGAATAGTATCCACATAACATAATGGGTTTGTGTATCTATCAATCACTACATTCAAGCCTATCTTTACTACTGCCACTTTACGAATCTCCCCACCAAAAATCTAACAACCTCTATCACCCTCACAAAGATATTTCAGCACATATTCCCCTCCTATATATTTCATATATCAAAAGTTTCATCTCACTCCTCTCACTTCATCTATAAACATAGTTTGAATAGCCACACCAAAATTATACAGTAAAAGACCATCCACTCTTTTATCTAAAACATTACTATGCTTCCATAACTATTATCATCCTGACACAAGGAGAGTAACTGAGGGACTAGAGTACGAGCTTCGGAAATAGGAAGAATTTTCTAAAGTAAGAATAGATTTACCATAACTCATCCCTAAAATTCACCACCATGAGAAAATTCAAGATTTGCATCATCTCCCCCTTAGATCAAAGGTTACTTTCCCAATCTTGAAAGTCTATCCCCTCATTATATCTATATTCATAACACTCCGCATAGGAACACCAAACTCCCCTTGACAATTTTAATATGAAAACACTAAATTCTTTCTAGGACATCCCCTTTAAGGATACTAATCATAACTTCCTCCAACTTCCAAAGCATAGCCTTATAACTAACATTATCATGGGCATAGACATACATGCCTCTTAAAAATTAACACTCCATTTTCAACTCCTTAAAGTACTAGCATTGTACCTCTAATATCATAACCTCATAACTTCGCAAAATTTTAAAACTCTTCCAAAAGTTCACATAGTCTATCTATTTCTCCATCAACTCAATTCTACATAACACCATATAACAACTTCTTATGCTTCTCCATACTAAGAAACTTAAGGACATAATCTAGGTATACATAGCACTCATAACTCTAGACCGAGAAAACTTTATACCTATAACTTGTGGCTCTTGTACATCTAATGGTTTTTCCAACATTTATACTTCCACACTTGACCTCATGAATATATCACAATTACCCACTCTAATATTTCATAACTCATCAACCTAATCTCTTTCACACATTATAACAAGCCTACAGATTCACCCCCGTAAATCTTGCATCATAATTGTTGAGCTAACATTCTTATCACCACAATTAACATTTAAAGTTTAAACTTAATATCTAGCAACAATCATGTACCACCAATGAAATATCCCACATAATATACTAGTCCATCACATAGAGAAATCAACCCAAATTTCTTATATAACTTAACTATGGCCTATAAGCACATTATTCTTCACAAAGTTACCACCACACCTTAATAATCATTACATGTCTTCTCACATACGAAACTAACTTACAACTACTAGATAAAAAATCAAGGGACCCTTAGTTTGTTAAAACCACCTAATAAGGATAGTAGATCTTAATCTTATCACCTAACCCATAATGGTCTATCAAACATTCACCTCCCTCATATCACATCCACTTACCCATGCACACATCCCAAGAACCTTTAAAATTCCACAAACATCACTGAGTCCCCTTCTTCTATGATCTCCCCTAGTGAACGCTAAATTCACAAATCATTAACCAACCAATCCTTCCATTCACAACCTATGATTTAATTACTATAATAATAACTATCCAACTTAAGATCGTTTCCTATGTCAAGTAAATTCTAAATCATCATAGCTAATCATTTCCTCTACTACCATAAAATCTAAAAATCTTTCTACAACCATAACTACTCACCATACTAGCTTACCACATAACCAATTACCATAATTGCATATCATTGCCTTTTACTGAAGAGTTACCCTTACTCCAACTTCTAAATATAAGACTTTATATCACTAACCTCAGGATCACATTACTACTCACAGGTCATAACACCCTAATTTATACTACCTCTAGGGCAGAAATACTATCCCAATATTTGGATATAAGTCTTTCTCTCTAAGGAAAATATTGGCAATAAAGTTCTTGAAAGGAACAAATCACACATCTTAACACACTTTGAAAAGTATGATTCATGAAGCTAAATGTACATGCTTCAATCAATAAACCTTGACGCGCTACTGGACTCTTTTTAAGTCCTTATGCCATTTTACAACTTTTGACAAATTATTAAGAAAGGACCACACTATTAGGAAGCTAAGCCTTTTCACTTTTATCACCTCGACAATGAGATATAACCCATAAATTAGACTAACAAAGGAATTTGGATAACTTTTATATGGATAATACAATTGTACGATCTAGAGTATGAAAGAATTAGAACATTTTCTTAATGCCTCGTAGCATCTCCCTTATAAATATGGAGTACTACACACCCATAAAAGATACTCTACTTGACACAGCTTTGTGGATACCAAATTGACCATGAACCTCAACTATGATACCAGCTTTCTCATGACTTGAACCAGGTCCTGGGCGTGGCAGGTATCTTAAGTCCACTGAGGATCAGAGATCGCCCCTTTCACTTAGTCAGCCAGAATATAATATAATATAAGAATAGAATTCCAAAGGTAAAATAAGATAGAGAAGTATGACTCAAAAAAGGTCTAAGAATTCAACAACCGATTCTTACTCCTTAGTAATCCATAAATCCTTTATACAGAACTAAAATCAATCTAAGTTAGGACATACCCCCGACGATAGTCAAAACTAGACCAAAGAATAGTATATGACATAAGGAAAACTAAATCATAAAATGAGGTCTTCTAATATTTGGAAGCTCACCACTTCAAGCCGACGTATGAAATTATCCAACTATCACCAGTCACTATGCAAGAAAAGTAGAAGTATGGCTAGTTCTGGTATAGTACGGGGACACAACGTCTGAAGGTGGTTACCGGTTGGAGAGCTAGCATGAAACTCAGGGATTAAGGATAAAATAATGCCATGAACCATAATACAAAAACTATTAAAACAAATTTGAAACACCATATGCAATACATACACACACCCATAACCCTTATATATATATAAATATATCTCAGGAAAGGGAACTGGGATAGCATAAAAGTTTAAAATCTTAACCTAGATTATGTAGCATACCTCTTATAATTAAGGGACCACGGGTCTATATTAGCCCAGTACTCCCCCAACTGGAAGGGTCCCTTGTATGTAGCCGCACGAACCAAAAACAAATCTTGTGTCATATGCCTAATGAGGGACTTGAACTTCCTGGCATAAATGAAAGGTTACTTAATGACCAATTTATATATCACAAGGTTCTCGAACCTCCCAATCATATAATAATAATAATAATAAGGAGAAGGAGGACTCAAATATCTCGATCATTTAGACCCTCACACTGGCTTGCACAATTTTTGATGTGCCCTTGGGACCCCTACATTCATGGTTCGGCTACCCAACCTGATTTTAAGCCTTATTAAAATAATTAATACACATTCCCAATTTATTGAACTGATCATGTATTTTGGAATCCCTTTGGTATCGTCATACCAACCCTACTTGCATGTTTATTTTCCTGCCACAATCTATCAATCATCACACATAAAAATTCATGACCATTTACGTTTAATTAACATTCACGCAAGGAATCCATATACCTCAAAGTTTAATAAGATCATACCATGGTTCATTAACCTTTTATGCTAGTGGATTAGTTTAAGTGAGCAAGTCAAACCATATGAAAAAACCATATTCATTATCAATTTCATAATTTGAGTTGAGGGAACACAATTACCAAAACCATATATCAAGGAAAAATCATCAAATTGGGGATAACCATGACCCCTTAGTTTATTTACCCCTTACATGCACAACAATGTGTGTATAAATAAGAAATCTAAAGCATAATAGTTCAATAATAATCATGAGAAAATATTCAAACAATTTATATCCAAAACCCTCAACCCATAGTTCAATACCCAACATCAAAACCATGAAAAATAAATAAATTTTCATGCCATTAATAAAGTACAAGTATAGGGAAAGAGGTACATACCTTAGACACACAAGGATTTACCAGAAATTGGGAACTTGGAACCCGAAAAGTGAACGTACGATGAAACCCTTATGCTTTTTTTGGGTTTTAAGTTTGAGAGTAAAATAATACCTTTTGTGTTGTAAAAATTGATGGAAATAGGTTAATATATTGTTTAAAGGTCGTTCATTGGTGAAAGAACATATTAGCCCTCATCTTGAAGGAAATAATTCAAAACTATTAGAATTTAAAACATTAACATGGCATGGAGATTATCATGAAATTATCCTTTGTGACACGTTGAAATTGCGGAACCTCACTTGTTCCTCAAGAAAATGCTCATAACATTTTTCTTGGGCATCAAATTAAGGTAAAATTGGAAGCGTTGTAAGGATGACTCAATTATCTATAGTTCGGTCGGTCTTGAACCCCAAAATTCAATATATTCAAGAATTTATACACATTTAAATTTGACCCTTTTGAAACAACTTGCAAAATTTGGTCGAAACAAACATTCTTATTCCACACCAATCTAAGTGTTTTCTATGAACATTTTTCACCACTATAGCACTTTTCATACTAGGATAATGATCATGACACTAATATTTACATAGGAATAATTGATTTTGAGTTTATACACGTAGAAAAAAAGGGTTGAATTCTATCTCAAAAATAAGGGGTGTTATATTTTTGGCCTTTTTGGGTTTCAATATATCATCATAATATACTCTAGCCTTGCCGAGTATCATCGTAACATCATAATATACTCTGTCCTTAATGGGTATCGTCATATAATCACATTAATTATCAATAGTAAAGAGCAAGCTCCACAAGGTCTAAAGTATAAGACGAGCCCCATGAGTGCTAAAGTAGATGACAAGCACCACGAGGGCTAAAGTAATAAACATAAAAGAAGAAGAAAGAAGAGCATATCTCCATAACTCCTTATTTTTCATCAATGTCACATAACCATTAAGTATATATATAACATGAATATTGTAAGATATCCTTTGGTTTTCCCCGATTCGTATATCTTTAACACCATCTTCCTTTGTCCTATACTAGAAAGATGGGTATATAGATATGTACAATAAGTGGAAAATGCATTAGGACAATTAATCATATAATAAAGTATAATAAGTCCAAGCATAATCTATAGAATAACTTCACATATAGTCTATAAGCGTGCCTTCTATCACATTAACATTATCATTTCTAATATGAACAATAAGGAAAATTTCCAATATGATCATTTGCATAATTATTAAGCATGGTCATAGAATGAGCAATAGCATAGTCAACAACCTGAATACTAACCTTATCAAGGGCTAAATCAATAATGTAAATAATGGGCTTAATCAAGAGTGTAACCAATGGCTCATCATTTGCATAACCAATAGTCTAACCAATTCGACCATGAGTACAAACATAAGAGACATCATGAACAATAGCCTTTTAGTAACATATTCTTTGTCCTATCACTAGCATAAAGCTAGTTTATCACTAACTTGAGCATTATCAAATTCATTGCATAATAAATAGCTTATTCATAACATAGTCAATAAGATACCTTATGTCTTAGGCCATGTCATAGTTAATGTTTCATTTAATAGTATAATCATTATCCGAATAAATAGCCAATCACACCAATATAATCACTAGCTCGTGATAAAGATTCAGCCAATAAAACATACATAAGGCTTAATCACTTAATCATTATTTCCAATGCCATTAATCATAACCAACAAGTACCAAGATTCATCAATATTGCCTTATAAGGGAACTCTAGGCATTTACTAAGCGTATAAGGGTTCAAGAGATCTAATCTTCAATCTTGTGTTAAGGTGGGTAAAGAGCCCACTTCTAAATCCTCAAAATACATTCTAAGTCAAGTTCTACCCCAGACTAGGCTAAGGTATCTAAATCAACTCTTAGATATATAGAAAGACACAATAAGACTTAAAGTAGATATTCTATTCAAGCAACTTTTACTAAGTTCAATGTAACCAAGGAAACCCTTATTAGCATAAGAATTTATGCCAACTTACTCTAAGTATGAGCAACTAGAATATTTCACCTAAATTGAGTAAGCTAAGGCATTCCTATGTTAGGCACGAGCAATGAAGATTATTCCACCTAAGATATAGGGAAACAAGTCAAGATTTTCAATTCTAAGATTCATTATAGCCTAAACGGTCCAACTAACCCAAGTATTGCATTTCATCAATCCAACTACTAAAACTATCTAACATGATATCACAAATATACTATGACATAGCCCAATCTAACAAGGAAAAAATCTAGCTTACCTCGACATTGAAGAAAGCTCAACAATCTGCTAAACCTTTGCTTTTTCCTTTTGAGAAGCCTCTTCAAGATGCCAAGCTATAAAAAATACATTCTACACTTTATTATGAGAATATCAATATATTACACCATTGTGTTTCATGTTCGAAAATGATAGCAAAAATCCCAAGTGGGTCCCACTCAGGGAAAACACATTTTCGAGGTCAACCCAAAGTTCATATGCCATTAAGGAATCATAAAACTTAAGAAATATGTAAAAACTAAGCTTATTTGGGGCTAAAATAAAGACCTCAAACCATTTGGAGTTTTGGTCAAGAATTCAAGAAATTTAGGGATTCTTACTTTAAATCCAATGTTAATCACAAAAATATATGTTACTCAAGCTTACAAATCATACCCAAGACTCAATTAAAGGTTAGCAAACCATTTTAGGGTTTCTAGGTCTCAAATATGAGTGAGAAGTTCCCAAAATATGGCCTAAGGGGTTTTTAAATTCCCATATCAGGCAATCAGAAGTGGCTATCACAGCCCATGGATGGTGATCAAAAGTGGATATCAGGTAATGGCAATCGCAATAGGGAAATCATGATGCCTTTTGGGCAATCGCGCAAGCTTCAACAACAGCAAACTTGGGAAATTCTCCAAGTTTCAAATGACCCCTTAAGATTCATTGGAATTCAATATATGCAAATAAATTATTTAATCACACTAAATTAGACCTTCTAGACGTATTGGCAAAGTCGTATTTTCGATCTTAGGTCATTTCGACTAGTCATGAATCCCACACCCAATTTCTCAATTTTCCAACTTTTTGACCAATAGATTAAAATGAGGTCGGGTGCCTTGGGACATGAATCTATGGTCTAACTAGCCTAAAATTGATATTCCAAAGTTTCTTGCATAGTTGAAATTTAAATCTGAGATTGTTTTACTAAAGTTTTCTCCCACTGGCTATTTGGAATTGGCGAAGACTTCTAAATAGGGAATTGAATCTAAAAACTAAACAAACTCATGATAACTGAACTACTAGCTCCAGCAAGGCATAAATAAATTAGGTGGAAAGGATCTAACAACAAAAATAAGCCAAAGTATGGAAAATGACCTAAAGGGTTATTACAATATCTACTTCAAAAGGAACTTTTATCCCCAAAAGTTAAAGATTAAAAAAATACTTGAAGTCTCGAACAAGTAAGGATACTGGGCCAATATTGTGCTCTCGATATCCTAAGTGGCCTTTTCTACTTGGTGGTGCCTCCTCTAAACCTTCACAACAGGAATCTCTTTTGTGCGCTACCGCCTAACGTCACTGGCCAAAATGGGCATTGGCTCTTCTAAAAAGGTTCGATGCTCATCCAACTAGACTGAGTTCAATCTAAGAACATGGGAAGGATTAAGATTAGATTGTCGCAACACGGAATCATGGAAAACTAGAGGAAAAGTGGAAAAATCTAGAGGCAAAGCTAACTCATAGGCTACCCCACCTATTACTTGATGAATATCAAAAGGTCTAACATATCTCAGACTAAGCATACCATTTCTACGAATCCTATCACACCCTTCATGGGTGATTTATGGAGGAATATATAATTACCAACTCCAAACCTTAAGGAACGTCACCTATGATCCACATTGGCCTTCTCCCTTGTAATACCCCACATGTTTCTAATCTTGTGATTCATACTTGAGTACATGACTTACAATGAATATCCTAGTGATAGGATAGCTTATGATGCATTAAGAATGTTCATATGAGTCAATTAAGGTAATCCAAGCTAAGAGTTTTTGAATCCATCAACTTTTAGTATTCAATTTTGCAAGGGTCATCTTTGAAAGAGTATAACTAGATGTTAATGTCGTATTTTAGCTGATTTAGACCCACCAAATTGTAGATAATCGAATTAGATTTCCAACGATACCAATTTCACCTTAATCCAATACCCGAACGAAAAGTTATACCTATTTTCATGAGAGACAGTAAGCATAGGCGATTAGTTAGGCGCCGCCCAACCCAGGCATAGGAAATCACTTGGGTGCCGCCTAAGCCAATTCCAGGTGTCCAAAACACTCCATATTGAGTTATTTTAAAGGTAATTAAGTCTTTAAATACTCCTTATATGTCCCTAAACTTAACCCTACAAAATATATATCTTCTAAACATATTGCAACCCTATTTTAATCTCAAAGCTCATCATCTAAGAGTACTAAAGGAGAAAAACAACTAAGGTTGCATAATTAAGCTTGAAGATCTGATTTTAAGGAAATTCCTCCGTCAATCATCAAGAATCTTCCTTCTAAGATATGCGTAGTGTTCATATATGGATTCAATTCGTTCATAGAGTTCAAGAATCAATCTTTAAAATACAAAAGCTTTGTTGATTGTGGTGATATGATCATACCCATATTGATGCTTGTTTGTTTTCCTCTTTTTCATTATAAAGTATGATTTCTATATTGTAGGGTGTTGCTGATCATGTTGTTGATATTAGGTGATTCCCAATATGGAATCTATATATATGTTTTTGTGAATTCATGATATCATATGAGTTGGAAACATGTAAATTTGGTTTTTTCATGATGTATAATTTGATGAGTTCACCTATGCTTAAGATGTGCATGTAAAATGTTTGATAAAATGCCTAAGGAACTAGAAATCATGCAATATAGCTAAATTGTGACTAAGTGAAGGATTCATGATATGCCCTTACGTTCCAATGACTTCTATATTGTTAATGTGCCTTGTAAATGTTGTTGGAATACCCATGAACTATTCTTACGAGATTATGCTATGTTTACATGCAAATCTTACTTATGAACAAGATGCATGATAACTATGCAATGCACATGAACTTCCATGCTATTTGTATATGTTGCCAATAGGATTATGCAGTGAACATGATATTAAGATTGTGCAAGTACTTCCATGTGATATGAAATCCTTTCCATGCAATACATTGTTGATAACTATGCATAGTATGAGATCCCTACTTATGATATTATAAATTATGGACTCTACTCTTATGATCAAGTCAGTCATGTATATCAGTTTCCTTCCATTGAGTCCTGGGGGTACTTGTACCTAAAAACTATAGCTGTGTGCCTAGAATCATGTCATATTTCACGATATCCGAACTCAAGCTATGATTTAATAGACTTCAGTCTATCATGTGACTAAGGAAAACCTCATGATCTTAGTCAGTTGTTAAATATCAGTAACATTCTGCTAGTCCACAAAATTCAGTAAGATCAAGTCATGAACAGTTAGTTATTCATGTCCAGTCCCTCCAGATGGGAGTAGAGGTTAGCACTGAGTGAACCCAAGGATGGGAACTTACCTGCCAGTTTAGGGTTTGATTCTTAGTAGCAATCCTTGTGTTCCAAGACTACGTAGCCAGCGTAGGTTGAGATATCTTAACTCATCAGCTTAGGGTTGATGAGGTGGATTAAACCGTCAGTTTAGGGTTCCCACCATTCTCATTGAGTACTCGCTAGATAAGGGTCACTCACAGCTGTCTTTACCAGTGGCGCAGTATTGACACCCCTCAAGTTGGGGTAGAGATTGGACCCCAGTTTAGCCATAATGCATACATGGGGCATGTCAGTAAAACACTACCTCCTACAATTTTAGTAACAGTCTCAGTAAAAGAACCCAGGGAGTTCTTTAGATTTTAGTATATACAGGACTGTCAGATACAATCATTTATGTTATCAGTTTCAGTATCAGTCTCAGTAAAACAACTCAGATCATCCTTCAGATTTTAGTATATACAAGACTGTCAGATATAGTTATCTCTATTATCAGTTTTAGTATCAATCATGACAGTTATCAGTAAACCATGTATTAGCTTATAGTTCATACTATCAGGTATTCATGGTCCCAGTTTCTACATATGTGTGTTTGCACTTCCACATTCATATTAGTTAGTCAGTGTTGTTCATGCATGAAACCCTTTATGTTCAGCCTACCTTCCTCGTATACTCAGTACTCTAGTTGTACTGATACATTTGCGCTATGATTCTTTCGTTTCATATTATACCATAGGTTCTGAGACACGAGCCCCAGCCCAGCAATAGTAGTAGCATTCTAGTCGCAGAGACACAGTGAGTCCTCATTAATTCAAGGATAATATGATTTGATCCATTTATTTATTCTTCAGTTTAGTTTTACAGATTTAGTTAGAGACATGTTCCTTCAACTCCTTATTCAGACAGTTTAGAGGCTTTTGGATTTACTTTTAGATTTATGTTCTAGTTATTTTGGGTATTTTCGCCCATATGATTGTATTGAGTTAAACCTTATGGCCTTAGAATTCCATGTATTCCGCATTATTATATCATGATTTGTAGTATACAGGTATATATATCAGTCATGGGTTAGCTTGTGGTCCCTCGGGGTCATAAGCACCATGTAGCATTCCAGTTCAGCAAATCGGGGTGTTACAAACTTCGTATCAGAGCCTAAAGTTCAATAGAGTCCTAGGAAGTCTGAAAGCCGCATCTATTAGAGTCTTGTACATGGGTATGTTGCACGCCACATTTATATGCGGGAGGCTATAAGATGTTTTAGGAAAAGTCCCCTTTCTTCATTATTTATGTCATGATAGTGAGCATAATCATAAGTTAAACTATTCAATCCCAACAGGATCAGGAAAATTCTCCTGATGTCGTTCCTGGTACGTTACAGATTTTCCATGTTCATGTTTATGCTTTGCTAGACCCAGGTGCATCTTTGTATTTTATTACTACATATATAATAAGCGATTTCGGAATCAGTCTCAAAGTCCTAGCAGAGCCCTTCTCAGTCTCTACCCCAGTGGGTAAAACCATCATAGCTCAATGGGTATTCAGGAACTTCCCGGTTATGATATCTCAGAAATCCACATCAACAGATTTAGTGGTGTTAGAAATGACTGATTTTGATATCATTCTTGGCATGTATTGGCTTCATTCCTGCTATGCCACAGTCGACTGCAGAAATAGAATAGTTCAGTTTCAGTTCCTGAATGAGCCCGTCCTAGAGTGGAAGGGTAGCATTTTAGCGTTCAGGGGTCAACTTGTTTCCTACCTTTGGGCAAGGAAAATAATTTCTAAGGGGTGTATGTATCATCTCGTGTATGTTAAAGATTCTAGTTCTGAATATCCCAGCCTCAAAATAGTCCCTGTAGTTAATAAATACTGATATGTCTTTCCCAAAGATCTTCTAGGAATTCCTCTAAAAAGGGAAATAGACTTTGGCATAAACCTTCTTTTAGATAGTCAACCTATTTCTATTCTGCCATACAGAATGGCACCAGCAGAACTCAAGGAACTAAAATATTAGTTGAAGGATCTCTTAGATAAGGGATTCATCAGACCCAGTGTTCCCCATGAGGTGCACCAGTATTATTCGCGCACAAGAAAGACGGTTCTCTCAGGATGTGTAATGATTATCGTCAACTCAAAAAGGTCACGATCAAGAACAGATATCATCTTCCCAAGATTGATGATCTGTTTTACCAAATTCAGGGTGCCAGTTATTTCTCCAAGATATACCTTAGAAAAGGCTATCATCAGCTCAAAGTTATAAAATGTGACATTCTGAAGACAGTTTTCTGTACTTGGTATGGTCACTTCGAATTTTTAGTCATGTTATTTGGTCTTACCAATTCCCCTGCAACTTTTATGGATTTGATAAACCTTGTGTTCGTGCAGTACTTGGATATGTTTGTCATAGTCTTTATAGATGACATTCTGGTCTATTCTCGCACAGAGCATGATCATGCAGACCATCTCATGATTGTTCTTCAGACTCTCAGGGATTACCAGTTATTCACTAAGTTTAGCAAGTGCGAATTTTGTCTAAGATCAGTAGCATTCCTTGGCCATATTGTTTTCGGTGATGGCATTAGAGTAGATCCTCAGAAAACCGAGGTAGTAAGAAATTAGCCCAGACCCGTATCTCCATCAGATATTAGGAGTTTCTTGGGTTTGGTTGGCTATTATAGGTGGTTTGTTGAGGGATTTTCTTCTATTTCATCCCCTATGTCTAGATT
>NW_025830638.1:245124-250470 GCF_002878395.1 Capsicum annuum | reverse complement strand
TATTGTTTTCGGTGATGGCATTAGAGTAGATCCTCAGAAAACCGAGGTAGTAAGAAATTAGCCCAGACCCGTATCTCCATCAGATATTAGGAGTTTCTTGGGTTTGGTTGGCTATTATAGATGGTTTGTTGAGGGATTTTCTTTTATTGCATCTCCCATGTCCAGATTGACTCAGAAGAAGATTAAGTTTCAGTGTTTAGATTCATACGAGAAGAGCTTTCAAGAGTAGAAGACTCGACTCATCTCCACTCCAGTTCTAGCTATTCCAGATGGTTCAGACAGTTTTGTAGTCTATTGTAATGCATCTAGAGTGGGTTTAGGTTGTGTCCTCATGCAACATGGTAAGGTCATAGCCTATGCCTCCAGACAGTTAAAGAAATAATATAAGAATTATCCTACTCATGATCTTGAGTTAGCAGGGTAGTTTTTGCCTTGAAGATTTGGAGACATTATCTCTATGGAGTTCATGTAGATTTCTTCACAGACCATAAAAGCCTCCAGTATGTCTTTTCCTAGAAAGATCTCAATCTTCACCAAAGAAGGTGGTTAGAGCTCTTGAAGGATTACGAAATGAGTGTTCTTTATCATTCGAGCAAGGCCAATGTTGTGGCCGATGCTCTTATTCGACTCTCCATGGGTAGTATTTCTCACGTTGAGGATAGTAAGAAAAATATGGCTCAGGAGATCCATCAGCTTGCTAGACTAGGCGTTTACTTAGTTGATTCTTCAGAGGGTGGTGTATGTGTTCATAGTGGTTCAGAGTCATCTCTAGTTTTTGAGGTGAAAGAGAAACAAGACAAAGATCCTAGCCTTGTAAAGCTCAAAGATTCAGTCCAGAATCGGAAAGTCGAGGTCTTCTCTCAAGGGGGAGATGGTGTTCTTCATTGTCAGGGTCGTCTATGTGTTCCAGGTGTAGATGAATTGAGCCAGCGAATTCTTACAGAAGCGCATGGTGCGCGATACTCTATTCATCCAGCGGCCACTAAGATGTACCGCGACATGCGGGAGATCTATTAGTAGAGTGGGGATAAAGAAAGATGTTGCAGAGTTTGTGGATAAGTGCTCTACATGTCAGCAGGTTAAGATAGAGCATCAGAAACCTAGTGGTTCCATGCAAGAGTTCACCATTCCTACTTAGAAGTGAGAAGAAGTTAACATGGACTTTGTGACAAGTTTGCCTAGAACTCGTCATCAGCATGATTCAGTCTGGGTCATTATAGATAGAATGACCAAGTTAGCTTATTTCTTTCCTGTTCATACTTCTTATTTCACCGAGGATTATGCCAAACTTTATAATAGGGAGTTAGTCGGATTACATGGTGTTCCACTATCTATCATCTCAGACAGAGGTACCCAGTTCACTTTTCACTTTCGGAAAGCATCAAAAAGGGTATCGGTACCCAAGTCCATGTCAGTACAGCATTTCATCCTCAGATAGATGGTCAAGTAGAGAGGACCATTTATACTCTTGAAGATATGCTAAGGGCATGTGCAATTGACTTTAAGGGAAGTTGGGACGACCACTTGCCTTTGATTGAGTTTGCATACAACAATAGCTATCATTCTAGTATTCAGATGGCTCTATTTTAAGCTCTCTATGGTAGGAGATATAGATCGTTGATTGGTTGGTTCGAAGTCAGTGAGGCCTCAATTATAGGTGCTGACTTAGTATTCGATGACTTAGAGAAAGTTCAGTTGATCAGAGAGAGACTCTGGGCTGCTCAGAGCCGACAGAAGTCCTATGCAGATGTTTGTAGAAAGGATCTCGAGTTCGAGGTTAATGGCTATGTCTATCTTAAGATCTCTCCCATGAATGAAGTGAAGAGGTTCGGCAAGAAAGGGAAACTTAGTCCCCGATATGTCGGTCCCTTTAGAATTCTTTGTCGCTTCGGCAAGGTAGCTTATGAGCTTGAGTTGCCTTGAGATCTAGCCTCAGTCCATCCAATCTTCCATGTCTCTTTGCTAAAGAAGTGCATAGGTGACCCAGCAATTGTTTTCCCTATTCAGAGCATCGACATTCAGAACAGCCTCTCTTATGAAGAGATTCCAGTCGAAATCTTAGATTATTAGACTTGTAGATTGAGGAGAAAAGAAGTCTCTCTAGTCAAGGTTCTTTGGTGAAATCAGTCTCATGAGGGAGCTACTTAGGAAGCACAAGCATATATGAATACCAAGTATCCTCACCTCTTCCCCACCAATTCAGATCAAGCTTAAGGTAACAGTTCTCCTTAAGCTTACTAAGTTTCATGTTCATGTTTCCAGTATAAACTTGGTACCTATTAACCATTTCATACTCAGTCACGCGTTTATGTATCAGTTGTCCATGTATCAGATATGCATGAGTTCAGTGTGTTTAGCATGCCAGTCATAAGATCAAGTTTAAGTTCTTCATGTTCAGTTTAGGTTCTATTGTCTTGTATCCCTTCTCAGTAAATTCTCATTCGAGAAGGAATGTTCCCAAGAGGGAGATATTGTAATATCCCGCATATTTTTAATCCTACGATTCATACTTAAGTACATGACTTACAATTAATATCCTAGTGGTAGGACAGCTTATAATGCATTAAGCATGTTCATATGATCCACTTCAGGTAATGCAAGCTAAGAGTTTTGAATCCATCAAGTTTTAGTGTTTGATTATGCAAAGGTCATATTTGAACGAGTATAACTTGATTTTAATGTGGTGTTTTGGATTATTTAGACCCACAAAATTTTAGAGAATTAAGTTAGCTTTCCAACGATACCAATTTCGCCTTCATCCAATACCCGAGCAAAAAGTTATGCATATTTTTGTGAGAGACAGTAAGAATAGGCAATTAGTTAGGCGACGCGCAACCCAGGCATAGGCGATCACTTGGGCGCCGTCTAAACCAATTCTAGGTGTCAAAAACACTCCATATTGAGTTATTTTAAAGGTAATTAAGTCTTTAAATACTCCTTACACGTCCCTAAACTTAACCCTAGAAAATATATATCTTCTAAACATATTGCAACCCTATTTTCATCTCAAAGCTCATCATCAAAGAGCACTAAAGGAGAAAAACAAATAGGGTTGCATAATTAAGCTTGAAGATCCAATTTCAAGGAAATTCCTCCGTCAATCATCAAGAATCTTCTTTCTAAGGTATGAGTAGTGTTCATCTATGGATTCAATTCATTCATAGAGTTCAAGAATCAATCTTTAAAATACAAAATATTGGTTAATTGTGGTGATATGATCATACCCATGTTGATGCTTGTTTGTTTTCCTCTTTTTCATTATAAAGTATGATTTCTATATTGTTGGGTGTTGATGATCATGTTGTTGATATTGGGTGATTCCTAAGATGGAATCTTTATATATGTTTTTGTGAATTCATGATGTCATATGAGTTGGAAACATGTAAATTTGGTTGTTTCATGATGTATAATTTGATGAATTCACCTATGCTTAAGATGTGCATGTAAGGTGTTTGATAAAAATGCCTAAGGAACCAGAAATCATGCAATATAGCTAAATTGTGACTAAGTGTAGGATTCATGATATGTTCTTATGAGATTATGCTATGTTTACTTGCAAATCCTACTAATGAACAAGATGCATGATAACCATGCAATCCACATGAACTTCCATGCTATTAGTATGTGTTGCCAATATGATTATGCAATGAACATGATATTAAGATTGTACAAGTACTTCCATGTGATATGAAATCCTTTCCATGAAATACATTGTTGATAATCATGCATAGTATCAGATCCCTACTTATGATATTATAAATTATGGACTCTACTCTTATGATCAAGTCAGTCATGTGTGCCAGTTTCCTTCCATCGAGTCCTGGGGGTACTTGTACCTAAAAACTATAGCTGTGTGCCTAGATCTATGTCGTGTTTCACGATATCTGAACTCAAGCTATGATTTCATAGACTTCAATCAGTCATGTCACTCAGGAAAAACTCATGATCTTAGTCAGTTGTCAGATATCAGTAACATTCCGCCAGTCAACGGAATTCAGTATGATCAAGTCATGCACAGTCAGTTATTCATGTCTAGTCCCTCTAGATGGGAGTAGTGGTTAGCACCGAGTGAACCCAAAGATGGGAACTCACCCGCCAGTTCAGGGTGTGATTCTTAGTAGTAATCCTTGTGTTCCAGAACTACGTAACCAGCGTAGGTTGAGACATCTTAACCCGTCAGCTTAGGGTAGATGAGGTGGCTTAACCCGTTAGTTAGGGTTCCCACCATTCTCATTGAGTACCCGCTAGATAAGGGTCACTCACAGCTGTCCTTACCAATGACACGGTATTGACACCCCTCCAGTTAGGTCAGAGATTGGACCCCAGTTTAGCCATAATGGCATACATGGGGCATGTCGGTTGAATACTACCTCCCATAGTTTCAGCAACAGTCTTAGTAAAAGAACCCAGGGCGTTCTTCAGATTTCAGTATATACAGGACTGTCAGATATAGTCATCCATGTTATCAGTTTTAGTATCAGTCTCAGTAAAAGAACTCAGAGCGTTCTTTAGATTTCAGTATGTACAGGACTGTCAGATATAGTCATCTATGTTATCAGTTTCAGTATCAGTCATGAAAGTTATCAGTAAACCATGTATTAGCTTACAGGTTATGCTATCACGTATTCATGGTCCCAGTTTCACCATATGTGTGTTTGCACTCCCACGTTCATATTAGTCAGTCAGTGTTGTTCATGCATGAAACCCTTTATGTTCAACCTACCTTCATCGTATACTCAGTGCTCTAGTTGTACTGACGCATTTGCGCTATGGTGCTTTGTTTTCATGTTACCCCATAGGTTCCGAGACACGAGCCCCAGCCCAGCAGTAGCAGTAGCGTTCCAATCGCAGAGACATAGTGAGTCCTCATTGATTCGAGGACAATATGATTTGATCCATTTATTTATTCTTCAGTTTAGTTTTACGGAGTTAGTTGGAGATATGTTCCTTCAACTCCTTATTTAGATAGTTTAGAGGCTTTCGGATTTACTTTCATATTTACATTAAGATTTAGTTGTTTTGGATATTTTCGACCACATGGTTGTATTCAGTTAAACATTATGGCCTTACAGTTCCATGTATTCTGCATTATTATATTATGATTTGCAGTATACTGGTACAGATATCAGTCATGGGTTAGCTTGTGGTCCCTCAGGGTCATGAGCACTGTGTAGCATTCTAGTTCAGTAAATCGGGGTGTTACATCCCTACTCTGATCTGCTCTCAACCTATCTTGAACTACCTTGACTCTATCCAATGATTCCTAAAGCATATCTGTACCTTAGGGCCTAACCTTGGAAGTTTCAATCCATCAAACTGGAAAACCATATCTCCTACCATATAAAG
>NW_025830638.1:232384-242124 GCF_002878395.1 Capsicum annuum | reverse complement strand
GTTTTCTGCATTTATGGAACATGATCCATAACACTAAGTGAACGGAGATTCCTCATACTAGGAACTGGAAACGTACCTGATTTTGTGGAAAGTACGTGAATGTGAGTTGTGTTTATGGAATTGAGACGTGAAGATTGCATAAGTATCGTGTTGACTGTAGCATAAAACTTTGCGCTGAGATAGGAACGGGTCAGGAATTACCTTTCCATATTGTCTTCCTATATATACTGGCATTACTACTAGAATCTGAAGGCTAGATATTTCTGAGATATCATAATCAAATAGTTCTTGTATACTTTTCGGGCTACGATAGACTGACCAATTGAGGTGGATACTGAGGAGGCTCCTTTTAATATTTGATATGACCTTAAGATTGATGGTTATTCACAGAGCTACAAAAGAAAGAAGCTCATAGATCGAAAGGTGCATAAACATGTAAATGAAAGATCAGTAACATACCATTGACTGCATTAGGATATCTTTATTGATCTTGTCGGGACTGAAGTGCATAGAATTTGCTTTGTCGTTGCCCACTGGCGGCACTGGAAGTGGCACCTTGATAATTTGGGCGATTGGACTGAGCAGAAGGACGACTGTGCTTACTTCTTGGATTGGTCTTAGGACATCTCAGACTTTGTGGCTTGTCTCATCACATCCAAAACACATATCACTATCGTCTTTACACAAACTTTTATGATTCCTATCACACTCTTTGCAAAGTTGATAGGTAAGACCCCTACTCGTACTACCCTGGGTTTTAGAGTCTGGCACCCCCTTATGACTGTCAATCTTGAACTTAGGTACTGGTATACTAGCTGAAGATGAAGCTGGAACTAAAGATTTCAGGCTGAACTTAAAATAATTACCACCTTCTGAGTTAGACTGAGCAAAGTTGAAATTACCTATTCTCGCTCTCTTATTTTTTTCTCATCCTATGCTTCCCTACCTTAATTTGGTGGGTATAAATCATATGCCTAGGGGGTTATAATAGCCTGTTGATTGCTTTAAGCTACTAATGAGTATGATAAAGTAAGGGACTCAATTTTGAATTCTCCATAAAAAACATGCCCAGGGAATCTGCCTGAACGAGTAGAGGTTCTTACTGATTCTCGATTCTTCTTTCATTAGTCGTTTTAAGAGGCATGTTTGGTAATTAAAAGAAAGGGGGCAGATTAAACTGAGAGTTTAAGTTTGATCCTATACTCACAGGCACAATATGAATACTGAAATAAGGGAAACTGTTCCTAAAACATCTTATAGCCTCATGTACATAAATGTGGCGCGCAACACACCCATGTAAAAGACTCTACTAGATATGGCTTTTCAAACTTCCTAGGACGTTGTTGAACCTTGGGCTCTGATACAAAGTTTATAATGCCCCGAATCTAATGCCCAAAATGCTATAAGGTGCTAGCAATCCCAAAGGACTACAAGCTAACCCATGACTGATATTTTTAACTGAGCACTGCATGACGTACTGTATTAATGCAGAAATAAAAGGTTGAAAGGCCATAAGGTTCAAATATCTTATAAAACATAACATCTGAATAATATGGTATCATAATACCACAACTTAAATAACTATTTGAACATGTTAGTCTGAAAGCCTCTAAACCATTTTAAAGCTATGGAGTTGATGGGATATGTCCCCAACTAACTTTATCTACAAAAACTGAAATAATGAAGTAATAAAATTATCATGCAATCCTCGAATTATAAGGACTCACTGCAAATCTATTGTTGCTGGCTGAATCTAAAGTTAAGTGCGATCGGGAACTTGAACATCCGAACCTATTGTATAAAAAACATAGCGCATAAGAAAAGTATATGTCACTACATTTGAATGTAATGGTATGCAAAGTGAGGTAAGCTGAACGAATGGGGTTCATATGCATGAACAATACTAATTGACTGAATAACATGAACATGAGAATATATTCATAAATACATGATTGTAAATGAGATCGTGATAATATTGACTACTGATTTTGAATACTGATAACATGAGTTTCGTATAAATGATATACTATTAACTGAGTGACTATGTCTGACAGTCCTAATTTTAATAGAACTAGCTGAGTTCCATCCTGAATGGAATGACTGTATCTGACAGTCCTAAATCTAAAGAACTATCTGAGTTCTTTTACTAAGAATAAGGTTGAGACTATGGCAAGCAGTCATCTAACCAACATGCCCCTTTTGTATATAAAGTTGGGGTCCAATCTATAACCCCAATTGGAAGGATGTCAATACCGCACCAAAAGTAAGGACAAGCTGTGAGTGACCCTCATATGGTAGTGTCCACAAAAGAGAATGGTGGAACCCTCTACTGGCAGTGTTAATCCATCTCATCAACCCTCAACTATCAGTGTTGATGTCTCAACTTATGCTGGATAGATAGTTCTAAAAAGCAAGGATTGCTTGTAAGGGTCACACCCTCAACGGTCAGTATGTATACCCTCATCCTTAGGTTTTCTCAGTGCTGAATCCTGCTCCTAATTGAATAAACACTGAACTAATTATACTAAGATAAATTGAATTGAGTTCACTAAGTTTTGTGGACTGACGGAATGTTACTGAATTTTTCCTGAGTTTTCTGAGTTTTCCTGAGTAATGTAATTGATTGAATTCTAGTGATCATGGTATGACTTAGATTATCATGAAACTGATATTGGCTCTAGGCATACAACTAAATTGTTGGGTATAAATACCCCCAGGACTTGATAGCATAAAAGTAATTCATGGAACAGGTTGGAAAGCAAAACAAGTGCTGCATATATATCTATAATTCATTGACTAAGACATTTTATCAAACACTTAAAATGAATTAACTTGTACAGGAATAGGGATCTCATACTATCTTACTATAATGGCACTTTTTCCTTCACATAGGCATTAATCACACATATAGGGAGCATAGTTTGGTTATACCATCATCAATGCATCTAATTATCATGGTTGTATAAATAAATTTGGAATTTGAAGGGTTTATCATTAATAGTATGCAAATCATCACATACTAGGATCAGTAATTGGAGCATGTAATTAAAAACATGAATCAAAACCCAACAACAATATGGACATGAATTTTAATTCAACTAAATCATGAGCATTGATAAATACACAATCTTTGGAATTTGAAAAGAGATTTTTAAGCTTCATGGGTGAAAGAGACCCATGAATCAACAATTGACATACCTTGATTGTGATTTTCTTAAGGTTCTAAGAACTTGAATTTCTAAGTTTCTTGAAGAAGGGTTGGGATCTTATTCTTTGGGATTGATCTTTGGGAGAAACCTTAAATTGGTATTGTAGATGAATAATGATGTTATGAGCACTGGTCTGTTATAATGAGGTATTAAAGAGGTGGTAAGAGACCAAAAAAAACCTTTTTAAAAATGGCTTCGAATTTCTAAATGGGGCCCGCCGACCTTTCCATCATACTAGGCCAAAATGTGACCTTTCTGCCTTGGTTGGGATGGTTTGGGTAATAGTCTGTCGCTAACTCGATGGGCCATTAGCCATTCCATCACACCTGGCTAGAAGGTTGACTCACTGCCTCTGCAGCAATGGTTTGGATGATGGCCCATCGCTAGATCCACGATTTGTAGGCTATTTTCATCGCACCTGAGCAGTTTAGACTGCACTTTGTATTTTGGCCATAACTTTCTACCCCAATATCGTATTTAGGCAAATTTGGTATCGATGGAATTTTTATTCAATTTTCCATGCAACAAAAGGTCAAAATCTTGAATATTCCTCATGTATAAATATGGATTCATCCTTTAAAGCAAGTTTTTAACATTTTTGGAACAATTTTTTAGCTAGGTAGAAAGATGGGGTATTACATAGGGACCAATATTGGCCCTTCTACAGACCCTATTCTTATAACTAAAAAGAGATTCTTTAGCCACAGCCAGCGGTGGACCTTGTACTAGCCCATGCTCCACTAGGGTTTATTTCTTTATCGGTTCTCAAACTTGAATTAGTTTGGTTGTTGGGTATAGTTGGTGGTGTGTTATCTGATGGTGCATAATTTTCTAACCATTGTGGTACTAAGGTAGGGGCGCAGCTTATAGCTGTGGCTCCCAAAGTTAAGGTTTCTCTTACACCAAAAGATGCTCAATTGGTAGTTGCTTAGTTGATTGTTGCTCAGCTAGTGGTTTCTTAGCCTATGATGTCTTCGGAGGAGCAAAAGATGTTGGGAAGATTCTTAATATTAGCTCTACTGAGATTTCCTAGTATTCCTGAAGAGGATACATATAAGTTTTTGATTGCTTGTGAGGATAGGCTTCGTGGTTTAGTCCTTATTTAGATTTGTTGTATGGATTACACAATATTTAAGTTGGATCTGTCTTCTCAGAAATTGTAGAGAGGTTATATGTATTCTAAATCAGCTAGATCATCTCTCTTTTTAAGGACTCAATTCTCTGATATGTTCTTGGAGGAGTATATGCCTCGTAGTGTTAGAGATAGTTTGATAGATTAGTTCCCTAGATTGGAGATGGGCTCCACGATAGTGTAGAGTATGAGTCTTATTTTTATGAGTTAGCTAGATATGTTATTTCTATTCTTGATATGGAATATGAGAGCTTGCTGCTTTGTTACAGGTTTGAGGTTTTCTATTCAAATGCTTACTCAGAGTTTGGTCACTACGAATAGGTCTTTGACTGAGGTTTTAGATTATGCTAGCGTGATGGATGAGATACTCCATGAGGGTCATGATAAGAGGCCTAGGTTCTAGGGAAAATTAAGTAAGAGTTTTCATAGTTCCCAAACCGAAGATGCTAATACTCAAAGTAGTTATTCTCTACATCTATCCTATCAGCCTCAGAGTCAGTCTAGTAGGCCTGTTTAAGTAGCTCTCTATATTACTGATGGATGTTAGTCTAGTGCTAGAGATTGACCTAGTAAGTGAAATGGTCATTCTTTAAGGGGTTCATTTTCTGGTCAGTCTAGATGTGGTGGTCATTTAAGGTCAGTCAGATCTATTATTTTTGGTGCCCCCCTATTTCTTATTTTACTTATGGACTCCCTTGTCACTATTTATGTGATTACCCTAGTCCTGGGAAGCGGTTATTTTAGCTCAGAGTGCCTCCTTTATTAGAGTAGTTCACCCCTCAGATAGAGGTAGTTTTCATGGTCGTAGGGTTAGTTCCCAAGGTACTCGAGAAGGTTCTCAGGAAGGCACAAAATAAGGTAAATTAGGTGCTTGGCCTGGTGGCGGGCGTGGTCAATTGTATGCACTACCTACTAGAACTGAGGCTTAGACATCAAATGTTGTAGTTACAAGTAAGATTTTTTTATGCCCCTAGTAATCCCTTGCTTTATTTGATTCAGTATCCACTTGTTCTAATATTTCTGCTTATTATGCACCATGGCTTGAGTTATCTTATGATTCATTATTTTCTTAATTGCGCTCATATACACCTGTAGGTGATTCTTTAGTAGTGGATCAAGTTTTTAGATCATGTGTTATGACTTTCCTTATATTGATACTTATACTGATCTTATTATTATGGATATTTTGGATTTTAATATAATTCTTGGCGTGGATTGGTTATCTCATTATTATGTAGTCATGGACTATTTTTCCAAGACTGTTACCTTATCTATGCCCGGTATAACCCCAGTCATTTGGCAGGGAGATATTAGCCATGGGACAATAAGGATTATATCCTATATTTGTTTTAGTAGATTATCTACAAGGATTGCAAGTCTTATCTCACTTATATTTGTGATACTAATGTCAAAAGTCTGTCGCTTAAATCTGTTCCTATTTTTTATGAGTTTATTGATGTGTTCCCTATCAACCTACCTAGTATTCTCTTTATATGTGAGATTGAGTTTTCCATTGATCTAGATCCTAGAACCCGACCAATTTCTAAGGAACCTTACAATATGGCTTTTGCTAAGATTAAGGAGCTAAATTCTCATCTTTGAGATCTTTTTTGTAAGGGTTTTATTCAACCTAGTGTGTTCCCGTAGGGATCACCTATATGTTTTGTAAAAAATAAAGATGGTTCTATGTGTGTATTTATTATAGGCAACTTAATATGGTGATAGTGAAGAACCATTATCCTATGCCTCGTATCGATGATTTGTTTGACTAGCTTTAAGTTGGAGCTGTGTTTTCTAAGATTGATTTAAGATCTGATTACCATCAATTGAGGATTCATGCTGAGGATACCCTAAACATATCTTTTAGGACCTTTTATGGTTGTTATGAGTTCTTAGTGATATCCTTTGGGTTGACTAATTCCCCATCAATATTCATAGATTTGTCGAGCTGAGTATTTAAGACTTATTTATATTCCTTTGTGATTGTGTTCACTGATGACATCCTTCCGTATTCAATGAGTATGGAAGAGCATACACAATATTTAAGGATCATGCTCCAAACTTTGAGATATTATTTGCTTATCACCAAGTCCTCCAAGTATGAGTTTTGGATTGAGTCAGTGATATTCCTTTGCTATGTTATGTCTATGTACGGTATTATGGTATACCCGGCCAAAATAAAGGCGATTTGTGATTAGGCTAGAACTACATCTCTGACTAAGGTCCGTAGCTTCATTAATTTGTTCAGTTATTATAGATACTTTGTTGGGTGCTTTGCTACTATTTCAGACCCTATGAATAGATTGAATTGCAAGGAGGTTCCCTTTTTATAGTCCTTGGAGTGTGAGTCGATCTTTGGAAAGATCATAGACTTTCTCACTTTAGCTCTTGTTAGATCTTCCTGTTGAGGGTGATGGATTAACCATGTTTTGTGATGCTTATGGCATTGGCCTATATTATTTATTAATGCAGCAGAGTCGTGTTATTGCTTAAGCTTCTAGGCATCTTAAGGTGCATAAGTGCAACTATGAGTTGGAGGCATTACCTTTATTGGGTGCATTGTTATATTTTAACCGATCACCTCAGTATTTATCATAATATAAGTTAGAGAGAGAGCTCAATGCCCACCTGCATAGATGGATGGAGTTTCTCAAGGACTATGACATTTCTATCTTGTATCATCCCCGAAAGACAAATATAGTTGTAGTTGCCTTAAGTTGTAAGGCAGTGAGTGTTGTTGTTTGGATTGTATTTTGCTTTCTCAGAGGCCGTTGGAATGAGACATTCAATCTTTATCCAACTTGATGGTTCGCCTTAATATTACAGACCCTAGGTGGATTTTTGCTAGTGTGGAGGCGAGGTCGTCACTTTTTGAGCAGATTCATGATTGCTAGTTTAGAGATGATAAGCTTTGCTTGCTTTGTGATAAGGTGTTGAGTGGTAAGACTGAGAGGCGCACTATAGTTCTAAGGGTATTTTGAGGTTTGATGGTCGTAATCACGTTCCTCAGATCAATAACTTGATTTTATTGATTCTGCACGAGGCTTACAACTCTAGATATTTTATTCACCCTGGTACAGCCAAGATGTATAGAGATTTGAGGCAATACTATTGGTGGAATGGTATGAAGAGAGAGTGGTAGGCTTCAAAGCCCATTACCTTTGTTGTCAGTAAGTAAAGGCCGAGCATCAGTTCCCAAGTGGTTTGACTCAGATATTACCCATTCGCAAGTAGAAATTAGAATGAATTACCATGGATTTTGTTAGTTGTTTACCTCATTCTTCCTATTGTTCCAGCGCTAATTGGGTGATTATAGACCATTTGACTAAGTCAACACATTATATTCCAATTCATATGTCTTTCAGTGCTGAAAGACTGGCCCATATCTATGTTCAGAAGATAGTCTATTTACATGGTGTGCCCATTTATATCATTTTAGACCGTGGTTCTATGTTTACTTCAAGGTCTTGGAGAGTCTTTCAAGAGAAGTTGTCCACTTAGGTAGATCTCTGTACAAGTTTTCATCCACCGATGGATGGCCAATTATAACAGACTATTTAGGTGCTTAAGGCTATGCTCCAAGCCTGTGTTATGGATTTTTTAGGCCATTAGGAGCAGGACTTAGCCTTTTCAGATTTTGCATATAATAATAGTTATCATGCGAGTACCGAGATGGCGCTATTTGAGTCTTTATATGGTAGGAGATATGGTTTTCCAGTTTGATGGATTGAAACTGCCAAGGTTAGGCCCTAAGGTACAGATATGCTTTAGGAATCATTGGATAGAGTCAAGGTAGTTCAAGATAGGTTGAGAGCAGATCAGAGTAGGGATGTAACACCCCGATTTACTGAACTAGAATGCTACACAGTGCTCATGACCCTGAGGGACCATAAGCTAACCCATGACTGATATCTGTACCAGTATATTGCAAATCATGATATAATAATGCAGAATACATGGAACTGTAAGGCCATAATGTTCAACTGAATACAACCATGTGGTCGAAAATATCCAAAACAACTATATCTTAATGTAAATATGAAAGCAAATCCGAAAGCCTTTAAACTATCTAAATAAGGAGTTGAAGGAACATGTCTCCAACTAACTCCGTAAAACTAAACTGAAGAATAAATAAATGGATCAAATCATATTGTCCTCGAATCAATGAGGACTCACTATGTCTCTGCGATTGGAACGCTACTGCTACTGCTGGGCTGGGGCTCGTGTCTCGGAACCTCTGGGGTAACATGAAAAGAAAGCACCATAGCGCAAATGCGTCAGTACAACTAGAGTACTGAGTATACGATGAAGGTAGGCTGAACATAAAGGGTTTCATGCATGAACAACACTGACTGACTAATATGAACGTGGGAGTGCAAACACATATATGTTTAAACTGGGACCATGAATACGTGATAGCATAACCTATAAGCTAATACATGGTTTACTGATAACTTTCATGACTGATATTGAAACTGATAACATAGATGACTGTATCTGACAGTCCTGTACATACTGAAATCTAAAGAACGCTCTGAGTTCTTTTACTGAGACTGATACTAAAACTGAGAACATGGATGACTATATCTGACAGTCCTGTATATACTGAAATCTGAAGAACGCCCTGGGTTCTTTTACTAAGACTGTTACTGAAACTGTGGGAGGTAGTATTCAACCGACATGCCCCATGTATGCCATTATGGCTAAACTGGGGTCCAATCTCTGACCCAACTGGAGGGGTGTCAATACCGTGTCATTGGTAAGGACAGCTGTGAGTGACCTTTATCTGGCGGGTACTCAATGAGAATGGTGGGAACCCTAAACTAACGGGTTAAGCCACCTCATCTACCCTAAGCTGACAGGTTAAGATGTCTCAACCTACGCTGGTTACGTAGTTCTGGAACACAAGGATTACTACTAAGAATCACACCCTGAACTGGCGGGTGAGTTCCCATCCTTGGGTTCACTCGATGCTAACCACTACTCCTATCTGGAGGGACTAGACATGAATAACTGACTGTGCATGACTTGATCATACTGAATTCCGTTGACTGGCGGAATGTTACTGATATCTGACAACTAACTAAGATCATGAGTTTTTCCTGAGTGACATGACTGATTGAAGTCTATGAAATCATAGCTTGAGTTCGGATATCGTGAAACACGACATAGATCTAGGCACATGATGATAGGCGAAATTACGCGCCTATATCAATATATTTTGCCCATATTTTAGCCTAGTTTCGAGAACTAATTATCTATTTCGTACACTTTTAGTCCTTTTTCCTGTAAATGAGCTAACAAATGTGATTAGGAAAGTTTCAGGTATAAATGATGCAAAATACAGCAATTTATGGCTTACTTGACGCAAAAGAAAGCTCACAAACGAGATGGAAAGG